>NC_066877.1:30257962-30340462 GCF_022985175.1 Labeo rohita
TTATTATTATTATATTTTTTTTACAAAAATTGTAAGTTTTTATGTAATTTTATTGTCAACTTTTTATTATTTTCTATAACTTTTTTTATTTTTATTTTTATTTTACTTTCTTTTAAAACTGTTGTTTTAGAAAGTTGTCTTTGAGACACTATTTTATTTTATTTATTTTTTTGGGTTTTGTTTTATTTTATCGTATTTTAATTTATTGAGTGCCAGGTTTGCTTGCTTGTTTTATTGGCCAAAATATTAATAAAATGTAAAATATAAACATTATTGTTATGAAAAAACAAAACAATACATATATTACTATTGTAATAATACTATTTCTTTGTATAGTAAAAAAGACATTTTTAACAAAAATGTTAAGTTTTGCATAATTTTATGGACTTTAATTTAATTTATTTTACTTTATTTTAAAACAGTCGTTTTAGATAGTTGTATTTGAAGCACAAATATATACTACATACTTAAACGCATTCATAAATGAGTAACATATTCTTTTAGCCTGCTTGTGTGCACTTAAAAACACCTAAAAAAGCATCATTTTTGTTTTTAATAAACATCACCTCCTACACACAGATCTAATAACAGAACAGCAACAGCTCATTAAAACCGCCGTGCCATTTACACTTCAATTTTTTTTTTTTTTTTGTTTTCCGTCCCTCTACGTGCTGTACCATATGTTAATATTTTAGTCAATTCTCATTCTGGAAGCACTAACCATAAACACTCTGTGAAATGGAGTCGTAATAGCCAAACAGCGACTTGCAGGTGCAGTGAGACAGCTGAATTTTTACAGAGGACCTCAAGGAAAGCGCCCCTCTGACAGAAAGTGTGTGTGCTTGTCTGTGTTGTGTTTGGATGCTGGATGAAATAAGAGGAGGTCTGCGAGGTCATTCCTCAGCTCCTCAGCAGTGGACTTGTGCTGAGTGAGTCTGCCTCAGCATCCAATCTTGATGATTTCTCCATTCTGCTGGATGCAGGAGTTTCTGTGGCTCGTCGTTTCTTCTCTTTGTTCCATGTTTTGGTGCACTGCTGCATCTTGTTTCACTGGGCTCATGAACTGTTTGCTGTAGTAAAATCAGTTCAGGTTCACAGCTTGTGATGTAGATTTGTTTGTCCTTCCTGTTCCCCCTCTTGCTCCCTCTCCTTTTTGCACTTCCTTATTGTTTTTTCTCTTTTCCTTTTGGTTAGCATTTCTTATTTCCTTACCGTTTTCTTTTTTGCTTTCATTTCCTTTCACCTTCCTTTTGCCTCTCATTTCATTTTGCCTTTACTTTTACATTTACATTTCCTCTTTCATTTCCTTACCTTTTCCTTTTGTCTTTTCTCATCCTTTTTTCATCTTAAATTTGATCACCCCTATTTCATTTCCTTGTTCCCTTTCCTTTGATTTCCTTTCCTTTTCTTTCCAATTTCCTTTTTCATTTCCTTACCATTTTCTTTCTTTTTGTATTTTCACTTCCATATGTCTTTTCTTCTTTCTGACATTTCCTAAAGCCTGTTCTTTTTCATTTTGTTCTCTTCTTTATTTTCATTTCTTTGTTTTTTTTTACCTTATATTTTTATTTTTTCACTTCCTTTTCCTTTTTCTTTCCGTTATTTTCTTTACTCCTTCATTTCCTTATTTTGTCTTAATTTCATTTTTCATTTCCTCTTTAATTTTCTTTCTATATATATTTCTCCATTAATTTCCTCCTTTTCATTTCCGCTTTATTTCTTTAATTTCCTTGCCAGTTTTTGTTTCTTTTCCTTTCTTTTTATTTTCTTTATTCTTCCTTTCTTTTCTTTTTTCTTTTCTTTTCTTGAACCATTTTATTTTCATTTTGTCATATTTTCCCTTTTTTTCTGTTGTGTCATTAACCTCTTCTTTTCTTTTATTTTCTGTTCTTTTGTTTTGTTTTCTTGCATGATTTCATTATTTTTATTTAATCTCCTATACCCTTTTTTTTCTATTGTCACTAACCACCTTTCTCATTGTTTCTTTTCTTGCACCATTTCTTTTTTTTTTATTTAATCTTCTAATATCCCTTTTTTCTTTTCTATTCTGTCATTAACCACCTTATATTACTATTTAAACATTTTTTTTCAACAAAAATAGTACGTTTTTATGTAACTTTTTTTGTAAACTTCATTTGACTTTATTTTAAAACTGTTGTTTTAGTAAGTTGTCTTTGAAAAACGTTTTGTTTTGTTTTATTATTTAATTGTCAGGTTTGCTTGTTTTTTGTTTTAGTTTATTTTATTTTATTAAGTGCCAGGTTTGTTTTATTGTCTAAAATATCAATAAAATATAAAATATAGTAAATTATTATTATTTTTGTTTTGTTGTTGTTATTAATTTATTCAATATTTTAAACAAAAACAACAAATAAATTACTTGTGTAATAATAATGTTTCTTTGTACAGTAAAAATATTTTTTTTAACACAAATAGTTTTTATGTAATTGTATTATAAACTTTATTTTTATAAATATTAAACAATAAATGTATTACCATTGCAATAATACTATTTCTTTGTACTGTAAAAAGGATTTTTTAAACAAAAATAGTAGGTTTTATTTAATTTTATTGTAAACTTGATTTTTGGTTTTATTTATTTTTATTTTAAAACGGTTGCTTTTGCATTAATAAACAGGTAAAATAATCTTTTAGCTTGCTTGTGCATCTTTCTCTTATTTTCTTTTCTCCTCTTGCACTTTCATTTTTTCATTTTTTTCTCCTGTTTTCTTTTTTCTTTTCTATTGTCATTAACCACCTTTATTCTTTTTTCTTTTTTATCTTTTTTTTTAGTATTCTGTATATTCCTTATGCTTTTGTCAATTTATTTTCTTCTCTTTCCTATTCTTTTTCATTGTCTTTTATTTACACTGTCTTTTTCCTTTCCTTTCCTTACCGTTTGCCTACTCTTTTTCCTTTTCCTCTCCTGTCGTTTTCTTCTTGTCCTCCAGACACGCTTGACAAACCGATGGCTCAGTGTTCTCCCAGCTGCTTGTGTATGCGTTTGGCTCCTGCAGGAGTAAATTGCAGTGCGGTTGTGGAGAGCCAGGTGAGCAGAGAGCAGTGCTGGAGGCTTTGGCCTCTGAGCTCCCCATTAAAAGGATCAGACAGTTCTGCACTACACCACACTTCTCAAACCACCACGGCTCGCGCAGGCCAAAGGCACCGGTGAGCGGTACACAAGAGGAACATGACCTCAGCGTCTATTCATGTCAAATAATGGCCTTAACAAGCTATTCTTTTCCTTCTCTCTCTTCCGTTGTTTGTGTCCTTGCAGTAGAGCCGTCCACTATACTGTGATGATTGGAGAAGCGTGTAGAATATTATATTATGTCGGTATCAGGGCTTCCTACCTGTGTTTTTGTAACTTCAGATCCCTCAAACACATGGTTTTCCCTTTAAGAGGGAGCATCATCCAGTTCCTTTTAACAACTGATACGCTCGTATTGATAAGTCAGAGGATTGGCTTTGCTGAAATGAACCCCTCAGAGGTTGAGTTATATCTACAGCTTTCTGCTCGCTCTGTTTGCTTTCTCATACACATCA
This sequence comes from Labeo rohita, assembly GCF_022985175.1. NCBI lineage: Eukaryota > Metazoa > Chordata > Actinopteri > Cypriniformes > Cyprinidae > Labeo > Labeo rohita. The sequence goes on from NC_066877.1 coordinate 30,261,509, forward strand.
CATCATTTATCATTTGGACTCAGATGTTTATCACTTTGCTTGCAAACTCACATACAGTTGAAAATGTAAGCTGTGATTCACTGAGATCCAAATCAGTCTGACTCATCAACAAACCATGGACAAATCACATATCACTGCTTTTTAATTAGGGGAATGTCAGTATTGCTGTTGAATAATGACTTTAATCTGAATATAACTTCAGTTTATATGCAGTTTTATTTTATAAGTAAAATTATATTAATATAAGTAAAATCATTTTGTGTATTATTACATAAACAATGGGGCTAAAGGCACACCCTAAGAAAAAAATGTGCTTTTCACTGCATCCAGAGTGTACAATTGCATTTGGATCGCAACATTTACGGAGCAACAGATTTTGTGTGAAAATAAATCATTCAAGTTGTTTATTTTGTTTAAAAATCTTAAAAACGTATGAGGTGGCAAGGGGGGGCTTTTACCCCACACACAGGGTAAAGGCTCACCAGCATGGGGTAAAAGGCACAAAATATTGATACTTTTTTTTGTAACAAATTTTTATATACATATATATATATATATATTGGCGAAGTTAATACTTGTTCAAAACAATCACTTTAGCAAAATGTGTACTATTTTCTGCTTATTTTGATAAAATAATTTTGGTTTAATAAATGTATTGTCATTAAAATGTTAATATAAAACATATATTTTAAAATACAGAAACAAAATCATTTTAAAATGTAAAGATTCTGAAAGCATTTAAGGAGATCCCATAGTAATTTAATGTAGATATACATTAGTAACAACAAATGATATTTTATTACATGATATGATTAATAGCATGTTTTTAAATACGATGGTTTCTTTCTAAACATGGTGATGAACAACCAACATAATGTATGATATTTACCATCTGAATCTAACAATGTCATGTCAACAAATGGAAAAGTCAGCCTTCTATTAATTATCATGTTAATTATTGTGCTTTTAGCCCCAACAGCAGGGGCACCTTTTACCCCAAATACCATACTGTTACATATTATTTTGTTATTTAAAAACAGTTGCTTTAATTATCTTAAACAAAACTGAAAATTAAAAGGCCTTTGTCTCAAGGTGTGTTCAAGAATTTTAGCGATTCTCATTTGCTATTTAAATTACAACATTTTTAAAAACATCAAATATTAGATCAAGTAAGCACCGAATCGACTTTGCGCTGCTGCCTGCGATCATGTCAAGCATCAGCCAAATTTGCACATGTGTCTTGAAAAGCGGATGTTTTGGAAAGTGCTATGCCACGTTTTTCTGCTGTCTAGTAGTTTAGAGGAAAATAATATCAAAGGTGGCTTTTACCCCGGAGTGCCTTTAGCCCCAATTTTTATTTATTAATTTTTAAAAGAAGTCTCTTAAACTCACCAAGGCTGTATTTGATCCAAAATACAGAAATGTTGTAAAATATTATCACATTTTAAAACATGTACAATTTTCAAAAAAAAAAAAAAAATGAAATAAAATATTTAATACATTTAAAAATGCAATTTATTCCTGTGATGCAAAGCTGAATTTTCAGCATCTTTACTCCAGTCCTTAGTGTCACATGATAATTTTACCACTATTTAAAAATGTATTTAAAAAAACATTCCAGGATTTTTCTCCATATAGTGGATTTCAATGGGAACCAAAAGGTTGAAGGTCCAAATTGCAGCTTCAGTGCAGCTTCAAAGAGCTCTACGCTCTCCACATCCCAGTGGAGGAAGAAGGGTCTTATCTAGTGAAACGGTTGGTTATTTTCTAAAAAAAAAAAAAAAAAAAAAAAAATTTACAGTTTATATATATATATATATTTTTAACCACAAATGCTTGTCTTACACTAGCTCTGTGATGCACGTTTATGACCATTTATTTATTTATATTTTTTTTTAGCGTTTATTAAGGTCACGTGTGATTATTTCTTCGTCTTTGTACTCCGGTTCAAAAAGGTAGGATAGGCCAAAAACTTAATCTAATTTTTTCCTCCAAATTCATATTCGTCCGACATCGTTGTTTTACCTTTTTTGTAAAGGGCGTTTGACTTTCTTTGCACATTTGTTTTGTAAACACTGGGTTGATACTTCAGCCTACGTCACATGTGACCTTTCTAATTTGATTACATAATGCGAGGTTGAGCTAGTGCAAGACGAGCATTTGTGGTCAAAAAGTATATAAATTTGTATTTATTCTAAGAAAATGACAATTGTTTTGCTGAATAAGACCCTTATTCCTTGGCTGAGATCGTGTCGAGCCCTTTAAAGCTGCAGTGAAGCTGCAATTTGGACCTTCAACCTGTTAGCTCCCCTTGAAGTCCACTATATGGAGAAAAATCCTAGAAGTTCAGTGGAACGCTGTCATATGGATTTGAAAATACTGTAAATACTGACATCAAAAGATGTTGCTTCATGAAGCAAATCCATTTGTAAAATCAGCACCATGTACTGCAAACCCATGAGTTTGACGCATATGCACTAACCACTAGGCCTCGGGTTCAACCAATGTTCTTCTGTGACTTTTAGGAAACTTCCTCATGTTTGCCAGAGTTTAAACAATACCAAAAGCCATTTCCATGCCTCACATTTTTCCTCAAGCCTGTCGTTTTCAGTTCTCGAGTGACTTGTCGGTAGATCGCTCATTCATTCTGGCCTGCTCGGGGATGCGGGAGCTTTTTGCAAGTTCAGCGGAGTGGGAATTTCACAGCAGCGCTTGAGGGAAAAAAAAAAAAAAACAGGAGATGAATGATGCCGTGAGCTCCCTGAGGGAAAATATCCATATGTATTAATGAGTGTGCGTGTCTGTCTCTCAGGCAGGAGGTACTAATGACCTGTCTCAGCTGATCGTCAGAACCGAAACCTCGTCTTCATCTTCATTGGAATTCAACACATAACAAAGATCTTTTCTTCGTAACCCGTGGAAAAAATCAATTTCAACACAGTGTTTGTTTTATAATCAAGCTCGCTATGTCCTTTAGAGAGCAAATTGAATGTAATGAAATGTCAGGGTGGTCGTAGACAAAATCCCCATGGCACTGTCGTACAACCGAGACCTGGCATTTGGGTAAATACTACCTTCCTGGGTATTAGAACCACGGACGTACGCGGGCATTTTAGACATCTTATAATTCAGTTCATAGACAGGCTTGATTTGAAATGGATCCAAGGGAAGGAAGCAGCGTTTATAATACGCAAATGTGTTTCTGAGAAAAGCAGAATGGCATTTTTGTTTTCAGCCTCCTCCTTTAAGGAAGAACTTGTATTTTCTGCTGTGTGTCTGCGGTGAGGAATATGTCTGAGCTTGATTTATTGTGTAAAATTTGAAATCGTAGCCCACAAATCGGACCTGTTGCACGCTGTCTGGAAGATGGTTCAGCGCTATCTGATCAGAGTGGTAGTGTCAGATATTGTTGTGTTAGGAAAGGGTTTTGAGTTGTTTTTTCTTCTGAGGAAAAGGCCTCAGTTGTTGGTTTGTAGCGTAGACAGAATTTTTGAGCTTTGATTAGGGGTCACTGTGTCAGTTGATCAAATCATACTTGAGTAAAGGACTTCTAAAGGCTGTGCTGATCTTTCTTTTCCAATAAATGGGGAATTGAAGCCTTCTGACATCAAAAAGTATGGGAGTAGTCAGACTCGTTCAATTTATTCAAAGTCGTTTAATCCGATGATAGCTTTTTATGTGAGGAGCAGACTGAAATGCGAGTTGTTATTCTCTGAAAATCTGTAGTGAGAAGTTCTCTCATTTGAACTTTCATGAATGTTTTAAGGAGAATTGGAGAGGAAGATTTTTGTTGAGTAACTACTGATGAGTCACTGACAATGTTTATGATACTTTTATGGTTCTTTTAGTTCTTTTCATGCTTAAACACTACACTTTTGTTGTACCTGCATGAAAATAGTCTTTGAATCGAATTTTAAATTCGAGTTGTTTCAAATTCAAATCTTTGAAAAAATTATTTTGAGAGTCGTTGAGAAATAAGGTAAAATTAAATGCATAATGTAAAAAAATGAAGCTGAAAGTGCATCATAAATAAAGTTATTTTCTCTCAAAAGAAAGAGTTGACTCTGAATAACTTAAACTGGTTGAAAAATAAGGTAAAATTAAATGCATATTTTAAGAAAATGAAGCTGCAAGTGCATCATGTAAAGTAATTCTGTCTCAAAAAAGAGATTCGACTCTGAATCACATAAACGAGTCATTTTAAATTTGATTCTTTGAACAAATCATTTGAGAGCCATTGAGAAATAAGGTAAAATTAAAGATCTGAAAATGCATTGTAGTTATTGTCTCTCAAAAGAAAGAGTCGACTCTGAATCGCTTAAACGAGTCGTTTAAATTCGAATCTTTGAACATCCTGAGTCGTTGAGAAATAAGGTAAAATTCTATAAGGCACATTATAAGAAAATAAAGTTGAAAGTGCATCAGAGTTATTGTCTATCAAAAGAATCGACTCTGAATTGCTTAAACGATTTAAGCGTTTGAGAGTTGTTGAGAAATAAGGTACAATGAAATGCATATTATAAGAAAATTAAGCTGAAAGTGCATCATAAAGTTATTGCCTCTCAAAAGAAATACTTGACTCTGACTCACTTAAACGAGTCGTTTTAATTTCAAATCTTTGAACGAATAGATTGAGAATCATTGAGAAATAAGGTAAAATTAAATGCTTATAAGAAAATGAAGCTGAAAGTGCGTCATGAAAAAAGTTTTTGTCTCAAAATAAAGAGTTATCTCTGAATCGCTTAAGTGAGTTGCTTTAAATTCAAATCTTTGAGCAAATCGTTTGAGACTCATTGAGAAATAAGGTAAAATTAAATGCATATTATAAGAATTAAAAAAAAAAAAAAACATTTGTGTTTCACCAAAGTAAGTTATATGGGTTTTGACATGAGGGTGACTAAGTAATTTTTGGTTAATAAGTAAATCATTTTTGTCAGTAAATCACTCTTTTTGACCCAGAGAAGAATTTTTTATCCCCCCCCCAAAATGCTAGTTAATGAACAGCAAATTAAGTAAAGGAACAACAAATTAAGTAAAGGCAAACAGGTTAAGTCCGAGGGTTATTTTCTTTGGCGTTGGGACCTGACTTTTCTCATCAGTTGTCATTTGGGCACATTACACTTAGCGTACCTTGTCTTTTAACACGAGTAGAGTAACCTCTCGTAATAGTCTCTCATTATTTTCTCTTACTGAGGTGAAACCAGAACGTGTTTCCATTTCACAGGAGCTCCGTTTGTCATTGAGGGCCATTGAGAATCTACCCACAATGCCTTGTGGCCCATCAGTGGGTGCCGCTGGGGCTCCAAATTACCTCGTCACAGCTGCTGCTGTTCTGCATGGTTGACCCCACGGAAAGGCTCTGACTGAATTGATTAGAGCCTCGAGCTGAAGTGATGATGTGTTTAAAGAGATATGATAGAAAATGTCATCGTAATGGATTATGCTGCCAATCTATTGGTGATGCTTTGAATGTAAAATATGAACACTGAATATTGATTTTTCAGGAGTAGAAAAGCATGTCATTTGTTTTCTGTGAATTTGGGTTACATGAATAAATCACTTTGTGAAGTTGGATATGAGTTTTCTAGGCATAGATGGACTTATTCCATTTTTTTTTGCATCTTTGGTTGTGGATTCCAAGAGAATACATTTTTAATATGTCACCCTTGACCACAAAACCAGTCGTAAGGGTCAACTGTTTTGAAATGGAGATTTATACATCATCTGAAAGCTGAATAAGCTTTCCATTGATGTATGGTTTGTTAGGATAGGACAATATTTGAAAATCTGGAATCTGAGGGTGCAAAAAAATCAAAATGTTGAGAAAATCGCCTTTAAAGTTGTACAGATGAAGTTCTTAGGAATGCATTATATTAATCAAATTAATTTTTAAAATATTTATGGTATGAAATTTACTAAATATCTTCATGATCTTTACTTAATATCCTAATGATTTTTGGTATGAAAGAAAAATCAATAATTTTGACCCATACAATGTATTGTTGGCTATTGCTACAAATATACCTGTGCTACTTATGACTGGTTTTGTGGTCCAGGGTCACATATTGCTAATATTCTGAAACTAGTTTGTTCTGATCATTAGATGTTTGTATAGGGCCCTATGAAATTTGTTTCATTTATTCCTAATTTCCGTTTTTTCTGTTTTAATTTTTCTTGATTCCATTTTTTTTTCCATTTTAATTTTTCTAGACAATGTTTTAATGGTTACAAAATTAAACAAAATGCATGTCTAATTAATTGAAATTATGAAACTTACACAATTTAACAGCAATTTAAGTTGAACAAAAATGACATTAAGCCCAATGAAATACTTTTTTTTTTCTCTCTCTCTCTCTCAATTGCTCAAAGGCTTTATTGTATTTATTTATTTACCAAATTCTGTTTTCCATTAATTTTCTGGATTCCATTTTAATAGTTTCATTTAATTTTAAAAACATTTCTAATTGATTGATTTTATAAAAAACATAAATTTATTGTAATTTTTTTTTTTTTTTTTTTTTTTTTCCAGAAATACTGTTTTTTTACACTTTGGTAAGAAAAATTCTGGTAAATGTTTTCTTCTTTTAAATATTCCTTAAAATAATTTACTAATAATAATTTTATTATTATTAGTACTGTCATTACATTAAATAATATTTTTTACTGTCACAATTTCTTCAAGTTAAACCAAACTTTTATTTATGAGTAGGGATGTCCCGATCAGGTTTTTTTGCCCTCGAGTCCGAGTCATTTGATTTTGAGTATCTGCCAATACCGAAACCCGATCCGATACTTCAATAATACATAAAGAAAGAATAAAGAAGAGCGAAGAAACAGATCCAGGATGTTCATTATTTTTTATTTAATTCACCTTATTTTAACATTCAACAACTCTGTTAACAAACAGAGCACGCGTCATGGTTGCTTAGCAACGGCAGACGCCATGGGAGCGCAAACTACAGAGCGCTTTGGAAAGGAGGAAAAATCGGCGCGTCTAGCGTTTTCCACGCGTTTTTAGGCATGATATGTGAACGGGCCCTAACTCTGTGCCACCGCATAACTATAGGTGTGTTAAAAAATATATATACATATATATTCAAGTCCTGATCGGGAGGTAACGTCCGATTCCGATCGAGTCTGAAACCACGTGATCGGGCCCGATTTCCGATCACGTGATCGAATCTGGACATCCCTATTCATGAGCATTTCATATTCATCCTCATTAGAGCAGTTATATAGAGTGTTTTTGTGTTCATGTGCTCAAAATGTGTTGGCAGAGGCTGAAAACACTGCAAACGTCACGCGCTTCATTATGTGTGTAGTAAACGAAACCGCGCGTATGCGACACTTATTCACACAGAGATGCCCAGAACATACAGAATTCATATTTAAATATTACTTTTGTGGCTTAATATTCACAGACACTAATCCATATCGCGTTTTCATTCAAGTGTGCTGGCCTTTTTATTGATCCAAAATTTGGCAAATTCCGTAACATTCCGTGTTATACAGTAAATTCCATTTTTATGACTGGATTCCGTTATTCCATCTAAGCTGTGGTAGGATGCAGAATTGCAATTTAAATATTAATGTAATGTTTAAAAAGCCTTAATGTTTAAGGGTTGCACATGGATTCATTGATTTAATTTCCTAGAATGCATTATCTGTAATTAATTTACTGCAGTTTAACTTCTTGTAGGTCAAATTCAAATGATGAAAGCAAGCCAAGTCTTGCATACTAAAATTCCTCTTCCTGTCATTCCAATGCAGCATCTGCGGGTCTGCTCAAAGTCCAAATGATGAATTAAAAATGCACCAGTTCTTAAATCCTGAATTACGCCTAACCTTGCTTCCTGACTGCTCCGAGCAATGAACGTATCCTTGACAGTATTAAAATGCCATGAATGAATCCTGGTACGCCTAGTTCTCTGGTTGTACAGTCATGTACTCTTCTGCACAGTTCTCTTACGTAACCTCATCCCGTCGGCTCACTGCAGCACTTTTTTCAAAGCGTTTGTGAGTTGGTGCTGAAAACTAGAATTAAAAGCAAGTGCTCCTTGCCTTCTGACGTCTCAATGAGCTTGTAAATATTTCAGAGAGGCTCAGAGAGCAAGAGCGGCGTGTAATGAAAGAGTTGTGTAAAACATGAATAAAGGACTTTATATATTTAATGAAAGCTCGAGGGTGCGGGAGAACAGCGACGCGCTGCAGTGCCGACGACGCCAAAACCCTCACTGCAACACACGCTCTCAAGAAAAATAAACAGCCCTGTAGAAAATAAATGTTGGCATGGTGCAAACACAAGCAGGCTTTCTGGTTTCTCTTTTGTATGATCACCTGTTCTCTCAAAATGATCATCTGACGGTTGTGTTTGATTGGGACGATGGTCTCTCTATGCTAATGATTACCACCTCCAGCTTTTTTTTTTTTTTTTTTTTTTTTTCTTCCTCAGGGCTTTTTGTGTCACTGAATTGCAGGTGGGGTTAATGAGGTTTTCTCTGAACATAATTCCTGTGTAATGATATACAGCAGATTGGATGAACCCTTTGTGGTTATCAGTCTTTCTGTCAGGCGAACAGTTGCCTGGGTTTGTCTTGTGTGCAACTGGGGGTGTCGTAGATGGCCAGATGTTGGAGGAGACCGATAAGCGCCCAGCCTGATGTTGATGTTGGACGGAGAAAAGCTCGTCTTATCGCTCTGAGCTTGAAATTCAAGCAGACAGGGCTAAAAAAAAGGGTCTCATAACGTAGCCGCAGACTTGTCCCTTCCCCCATGATGCTTTTCGGGAATTACTCGTAGCCTTTACTTCCATATTCAACGGAAATGGCTGTGTTTGCTTTGGAGTACGCCCACTGATTGGAGAGATGGATGCTGGGCAGACAGGCGGGCAGCTCTAAACTACGCCTTCCTCTACAGACTGCAGGCATCAACATTCAGTTTTTTCCTTCCTGTTTTTCTTTACCTCATGCAGTAGCCTTGTATACACCATCCTGAGAGCTCTTGCTTTATTTCTTTATTTTATTATATAGATTTAACATTATTCATTCTTAGCCAGTTACATTCTGACTGGACTGAAAGTGATTCCCAAACTTGATCCTGGAATATCATCAACAATGCACACTCTTACTAATCAAACACCTGATTGAACTCATCTCTGTGATAGTAGAGACTCCCAAGACCTGAAATGGATTTGTTTGAAAAGCGAGAAATACATTATGCATATTTTTGGTTGTACTCCAAGACCCCTACATTGGGAAAACTGATTAAGTGCAGTATAATGTCTGTATTTGCAGATCAAGTTTTACTTTTAAAGTAAGCTGCTGGTGCTGCTGATATTTTTTCCAGGCAGATTTTTCTTCTACAAAACATTTTCTTATCATTTACTTATCCTGGTATCATTCTGAACCTGTTTGACTTATTTTCTTCTGCAGAACACAAAAGATGCTATTTGTTTGTCTATATTATAAAAGTCATCCGAGTGTGAAATGAATGGTACTGGGAAATGAATTCATATAACTCAACTCTGAATGCTGAACAGATTTATGAAATGTAAAATGTATGCCTTTATTCACTCAAATCTAACCAAAACATTTATTAACACATCTATACACAGGCTAAATCAAATATGGTGACACAAACCTCTAACAACTAATGTCAAGTAGGGGTGTGCGATAATGGCAAAAAATTATATCTCGATATGTTCTGAAATTTTGTCGATACCGATAATTAGATGATTTTTTGCTCTGCATGTTATTGTGCTGGTATTTTGGCAGGTTTAGGACTGCTGTGGACAGCTGACTCCCAAAGCTTTTGAGATTCTCTTCATATTCTGTATTGTTCTGTATTTAATTAAATGTACACTACCAGTCAAAAGTTTTTGAAGACTTTGTTTTTTAAAAAAGTCTTTTCTGCTCACCAAGCCTGCATTTATTTGATTCAAAGTACAGCAAAAACTTTTTTTTTTTTTTTTTTTTTTTTTTTTTATAATTTAGCTATTTAAAATAACTCTTTTTGATTTAAATCTATATTTTAAAATATAATTTATTTCTGGGATTTTAAAGCTTTTTTTTTTTTTTTTTTTTTTTTCTTTAGCATCATTACTCCAGGCACATGATCCTTCAGAAATCATTCTAATATTCTGATCTGCAGCCCAAAAAATATTTTTAGTAGTAGTAGTAGTAGTAGTAGTAGTAGTAGTAGTAGTAGTAGTAGTAGTAGTGTTGAAAACAGCTAGTATGTTGAAAACAGCTGGGTAGTTTTTTTTTTTTTTTTCTTTTTTTTTCAGGTTTCTTTAAATATAAAGTTTGGAAGAACAGCATTTCTCTGACATAGAAATCTTTTGTAACATTATAAATGTGCTTATTTAGCATCCTTGCTAAATAAAAGTATTCATTTCTATACTTTCTACTGACTCCAAGCTTTTGAATGGTATAGTGTATAATGTTACAAAAGCTTTTTATTTCAGATAAATGCTGATCTTTGGATCTTTCTATTCATCAAAGAATCTGGAAAAAAATTACTCAGCTGTTTTAAATATTGATGATAATAATAATAATAATAATAATAATAGTAATAATAATAATAATAATAATAATAATAATTAAATTATTGAACAGCAAATCAGCATATTAGAATATTTTTTGAAGGATCATGAGACACTGAAGACTGGCGTGATTATGTTAAATGTAGCTTTGATCACAGGAATACATTTTTAAAATATATTCAATTAGAAAGCAGTTATTTTAAATAGTAAAAATATTTCACAAAATTACTGCTTTTGTGGATCAAATAAATGCAGGCTTGGTGAGCAGAAGAGAATTCTTTAAAAAGCATTAAAAATCTTACTGCTCAAAAATTTTTAACTGGTAGTGTATGCATCATCTTTCATGTCAATTTTTTAAATGTAATCAATAAATTCAAATAGTAAAACACTATAGGGCTGTTACCAATTGAATTACATTAGTATCAACAAAATTTGCATTTGCAATGCAGAGGCATTTAGGCAGACCTTTTAATGCCAGGCATGAATGCTGTTAACCTGCAGTTACAAATGCATAAATAATGTTTTGATGTTTTGAAAAGAAAACACTGATGCTGATATTTGAAATGATTTTGGGGGGGAAAATAGGGAAAATATATTTTAAATATAAACCTAAAATTGCCAGTAGGTCATGGCAAATCACTGCATGAGTGAGTCATTGAGTCATTCATTCAACAGATTCATTTAAACAGCTGTTTGATTTAGTAACGAAACACTGTTATCTTGAATTTTGAGAGATTCGAAATGTATTTTAATAGACTAAATCACACAGTGAAAGTGTGACGTGACCCTGGACCACAAAACCAGTCTTAAGTAGCATGGGTGTGTTTGTAGCAGTAGCTAACAATACATTGTATGGGTCAAAATGATCAAATTTTCCATGAAGATCATGTTCCATGAAGATATTTCATAAATTTCCTACCGTAAATATATTACAACTTAATATTGATTAGTAATATGCATTGCTAAGAACTTCTTATGGGCAACTTTTTTATCAATATTTAATTTTTTTTTTTTTTTTTTTTTTTTTGCACCCTCATATTCCAGATTTTCAAAGTTGTACCTCAGCGGTTACAGTATTATGGTTGACAGTGTATATCGTACAGACCTCGCGTCAAGCCTCACATCACATTACCAAAATGTCATGACATTTGAGGTTTGTGACACCATATTTGAATATAGTCTGTGTGCATTGAATAAAGACTTAAATTTTGATTTTCATGTTTCCATTTGGAGCTGGAAAGTTTTGAACTCTGACAACTTTCGTAATAGGGACCAAAACTGCTGAAACGTTATTCAGCATGCCTTCTTTTGTGTTCCTCAGAAGAAAGAGAGTCATACAGGTTAGCAACGACAATAGGCTGAGTAAATGATGATAGAGTTTTCATTTTTGGCTGATTCAGTGGCCTTTTCAGACCCTCTTCAGTTCCCCCTCGAGCGCAGTGTGAGATCCCTCTTGCTTACTCTTTCAATCTCTCTTTTAGACACTCCTGGCCTACTTAAACACAACTGCTGTAACACAAGCTGGAGTACCTCAGGAGATCCTGCGTGGGAAAAAACTCAAGGGCATTGTTCTGCTGCTCCGACAAGAGCGGTCAAGAGTGTTGTGAAAGATCTTATCCTCAGAGGTGTAACTGGTCTGGATTGTCACAGGTTGGTGCTGGACCTCGGTAATCACCAGGTTTCGGTTTCTGCCAAAGAGCAAAACTCCTAGCTCAATAGAAACAGGTTTAGTCGTATTGATGAATTTACAGAGTAGGCTTTGTTGGAGCTGAGTGTTTGTGTGTGTGGGGGTTATGCTACTTCCCTCGTTTGTCCCGGCCTGGGAGACTTTTTTTTTTTTGTTGGGTACGAGCTGCACTGCGTCACCGTCGTACAAGGCCACCCTCCGAGGTTTAGGAAAACTTTAGCAATAACTACATATTTGACGGATCACCCTCTCAGTTTTAAGGGTCTTCTCCCGAGTTTGCTCACTCCCCGAAGGCCTAATCAGTGCCCAGGTGGCAAAGTTGGGTACCCGCCCTTGGCCTCAGAACTGCAGATGTCACCCCGGTAGGTTCCATGAGCTCCAGCTGTGCCGGCCAGCTGGTTTCTGCACACTATCCTTGCGTCTCCCTGGAGAGTTGACCCAAATAGCAAGCCCCAGGGAATACGAAAGCGCACCGCAAACAAACAACCCCAATCTGTCAAGTGGAAGGAAAGAGTGGAGACGCAAGAAAGGATCTGGATTTTTAGGTCTCCGGAAGGAGATTAAAGAGCAGGTCATATGGGTTTTTGAAAAATTTAGTTGTTTGTAACGTAGCTACAGTTGAGGTCAAAAGTTTATATCCCCCTTTAAGAATCATTAAAAATGTTAATTATTTTACCAAATGCATGTTATTGTTTATTTAGTACTGACCTGAATATTCACATAAAAGATGTTTACATATAGTCCACAGGAGAAAATAATAATTGAATTTATTAAAAGTTTACATCCCTTTGATTTTTGATACTGTGTTTTTACCTGAATGATCCACAGCTGTTTTTTTGTTTAGTGATAATTGTTCCATGTTTGTCCTAAACAGTAAACTGCCCACTGTTCTTCAGAAAAATCCTTCAGGTCCCACAAATTCTTTGGTTTTTCAGCATTTTCATGTTTTTGATCCCTTTCAACAATGACTGTATGATTTTGAGATCCATCTTTTCACACTGAGAATGACTGAGGGACTCAACTATTGCAGAAGGTTCAAACGCTCACTGACACTCCAGAAGAAAAAAAAAAAACATTTGAACCAAATATAGATGTGTACATTTTTCTTATTTTGCCTAAATATCATGTTTTTTCATTTAGTACTCCCCTTTAGAGGCTATAGAAGATACTTACGTGTTTCCCATAAGACAAAAATAAGTTAAATTTACTCTGATCTTCAAATTCAAAAAGTTTTCACCCCCGGCTCTTAATGCATCATGTTTCCTTCTGAAGCATCAGTGAGTGTTTGAGCCTTCTGTAATAGTTGCTAAGTTGTCCTCAGTGTGAAAAGATTGATCTCAAAATCATCCAGTCACTGTTGGAAAGGGTTCAAATACACAAAAAATGTTGGAAAACCAACAAATTTGTGGGACCTAAAGGATTTTTCTGAACAGCAAGCATCTCTGAATCACAACTTTGTAAGTACGATTGATACACTGTGTACATTTTCAATTGAGTGCTAAACTAACAAAATGCCATTAGTTTAAGAACGGTTTGGAGCACTATATTATTGTTTTGGTGCATGCTTTGTCAATGGTAGCCAGGGTTGCCAGGTTTCCACAAAAACAACCCACCCAATTGCTACTCAAAACTAGCCCTAAACTAACAAAAGGTTTTATGCCATTAGTTTAAGAATGGATTGGGGCACTATGTTATTGTTTTGGTGCATGCTTTGTCAATAGTAGCCAGGGTTGCCAGGTTTCCACAAAAACAACCCACCCAATTGCTACTCAAAACTAGCCCTAAATTAATAAAATGTTTTTATGCCATTAGTTTAGGAACGGATTGGAGCAATGTATTATTGTTTTGGTGCAGGTTTTGTCAATGGTAGCCAGGGTTGCCAGGTTTTAAACAACAAAACCCACCTAATTGCTCCTCAGAACTAGCCCTAAACTAGCCCAATTGCATTTCGAGGGGATTTCTCATTAAAAATCACATTCTGGGGTGTAAAAAACATGTTTTTTGTCAATATTTCCCCTGGTAAATTTGCATTCCAGTGGCTAAATATGACATTATTTGGGTTGCTTTAACCCGCAGTCTTGGCAACACTGATGGCAGCGCTTGCTAACTTGCTCGAGTACTCCTCTCTGTACCAATCATCAGGCTTGGCCGTCTGACCAATCAGAGCAGAGTAAGCTTATGGAAGGGAGCGGTTTACAGGGCTTACGCTCAGAACTGAGCTAACGAATCATTTTAAAATTAAAATACCATATGACCTGCTCTTTAAACATGGCCTTCGTGTCATTCCACACTGAGACCTATTCCCCAGCTTTGCTTTATTCTGGAGTTCCTGTGGCAGACAACAGTGTTGATTCGGGCCATGCGGTCAGCGTTCAACATCGTCTCCACGTCTTAGTAGAAACCGGGAATGTTTTTCCGAAGGAGAAACAGCAGAGCATTATTCTCGTGCCCAGTCCCGCAATGTACAATTGGACTCGCAGTTTTTTTCCCTCTGCCTTGTTTTAACAGAACCAGAACATCTTATTCTACTTCGGAGCCAGTGAGTCTGCAACAGAGCTGTTGTTGTGTTAGACCACTTGCACTTAGGCTTGTGTTAATGACTTTTGCTAATGGGCCGAAGCCTCCGATCCCTTGTGGTGTAACTGGAGAATAAGAGAAGGTCATGCGTCTGTAAATGGCATCGGTTTTCTCCTCCACTTATTAGCGCAGTGTACTACGTCCCTCGATACTTGCACTTTTACCACGGGAGCCGATGATGTTGATATTACAGAGCAGCTAGTTTACAAGGTACACCCTGACTGAGTGTTTACACATCTCTGATATATATTCGCAATGTTTGTGCCTTGCTTGTATATGCTGCGTTGACTTAAGGTAACCAGGCTATGGAGGATATTAGCCTGGCATCTTTAAATAAACGTAATATCCTCCTGACTTTGCTCTCGGAAGTTCACACTTGGGGCAGCAGCAGTAATTTTCCCCTCATGTCTTTTTCACTGTCTAATGGCTCTGTATTTCCTGCCAGCGGAGCTGCTGGGAGGAGGAGTGGGGCGGAAACAGCCTGGCAGTACACTGCAGAAGAGATGGGCACACAGACTTCTGCTCTCTTGACGTCATCTTCATGAGGATCTACAGGCTTGATTCCCTGTGGGAAAATAGCCTGTCTGCATCCTCCCTCCCTCTCGTTCTCTTTCGCTCTCTCTGGTCATTCTTCATGCTAGCAGGTTCTGTCGCCCTGAGGAAGGCTTGTGAGTCTGGTGATGACTGACAGCGAGATGCCTCTGTTCTTCTCGGCGTTCCATGTGCACTCTACTGTAGCATCTTCTTGGCAGCCTTCACCTCCATCTAGTCTCTGGTACATACAGTGGAAGTTCGCTTCTGTATGTTTCAGTGAGTCTGAGTGCTCGCGCCCCCTTTAGGAAGAAGGTGGTAGTGCCTCTGTTGAGGTCACCTTAGGATGCAGCAAAAAAATATTATTTTTATTATTTATAAGTCTATTTTTATTTTTTATTTTACTTTTTGAAATTAAAGACAAGTTTTTTCACTTTATTATTTTGATAGTACAGTGTACTAGGGCCCTGTGACTTCCACAATGCAGAAAATGTATACGGAATCATGGAATCCACTTTACTCTTTAACATGAAATGTCATGAAATTTACCAAATTTTGGATGCATAAATCTTCACAGCAACCCATCAAAATAAATGTTCAGTTTAACTTGAAGGAATTGTGACAGAAATATATTACTTAATGTAATGATAGATAATGTACTACTGAACTAATAATAAAATACTAATAATACTAATTATAAAATAAGTATTAAAACATAATTTTTTAAAGGAATATTTACCAGAAAAAGTTTTCCAGAATTTATTTACCAGAAAATCAATTAATTAGAGATGCTTTTCATTATTAAAATTCAATAAAACCATTAAAATGGAATGCTGAAATTTAATGGAAAACACTGAATTTGAGAGAACCTAAAACAGGCCTTAATGTATTTTTTGTTAAACTTTTAATAAATTGCTGTTAAATTGTGTAAGTTTCATGATTTAAATTAATTAGACATCCTTTTTGATTAATAAAGTTAATTTAACCGTTAAAACGGAGTCCAGAAAAATTAAAACAGAAAAAATGAATTTGGAAAAAAATGTCATAGGCCTTAATGTAATGATAGTACTTCTACTACTACTACTACTACTACTACTACTACTACTACTACTACTAATAATAATAAAGTGATTAATAGACATCTTTGTAAGAAATATTTACCAGAAAAGTTATTTACCAGAATTTATGTACCAGAAATATATAAATACACAACACAGTCTTTCTGGAAAATAAATGTAAAAATAATAATAATAATAATAATTTTAATGAAATCAATTAATCTTTTGATTGTTAAAACTTAATTAAAACCATTAGATAGAATTCCAGGAAATTAATGGAAAACACAGAATTTGGTAAAAATAAAACTGAATTTGAGAAAAACTTAAATGTATCTCGAAGGGCCTTAAAATTTATTTATTTTTTTTTCTACATGCTTTTTGATTAATATTTTAATTTAACCATTAAAACAGAATCTAAAAAAATTGAAATGAAAAAAAAAAAAAAACGGAATCTAGAGAAATTTAAACAAAAAAAATTGGAATTTGGAAAAAAAAAAATAGAATGGAATTAGGGAAAAAATAAAACTGATTTCATAGGACCCTACTTAATGTAATGATAGTACTGCTACTACTAATCATAAAATTATTATTGAAAAAATATTTTTTTAAGGAATATTTACCAGAAAAGTGTAAATGCACAACACAATTTTTTTTTAATAAAATCAATTAATTAAGAGATTCTTTTGATTATTAAAACTTAACGAAACCATTCGATTGAACTCCAGGAAATTAATGAAAAACACCCAAATTTGGTAAAAATGAAAAAAATGCTGTTAAAACTGAATTTGACTACATTTGCTCTCTGTACTGCAGTAGAGAGAATCACTGTAATTAGTTTTAAAAATAGACACCTTTTATTACTTAGAGGGTATTGTTAAACATTATATGAACCCAGGTACTAACATGTATCAAACAGTGGGTTGCAAACCGTACGGTTCTTGTTTTATGGCAACCGTTTCAACCCCGACTGATTTCTCACCTAAGCTGTCTGCCGTTGGCAGGGACTCCTCATTCCTTTATCTGTGCTTTTTTTTTCCCCCTCCTCTCTTAGAGAACTCTCTGTTCTGTCTGGAGGTGTGATTTATGTATTCTTTTATTGAATTCCTGCGCTTTGTTTGAACTGAATATGGCAACGGTGTTTAGCGTTTCTCTCCGTTTCATTGGCAGCATTAAAACCGGTCTCATCTGGCCTGCTTTGATCTTGAGACAGTCGAACACTGTAGAAGACATGGCAAAGGAATGTGATTTATGAAACCACTTAGCATGTGCGATGCTTGAAAATGAGATTTTTTATTTTTTTTTAACCTGCTTTGTTAGTATGTGCCAAAAATGTTACTGTGAAAGCTTTAATGTGAACTATTCCTGAAGAAGAAAAGCGAGCACACAGGACAGTTAGAGCTCGTTATCGCCTCTTTTCTTAGACCACCATTAAATGCGGAGGAGGCGAAGGTTGACGGAGGAGTAATTTTATCGTTGTAATGAAGAGCGTATCTGCAATTAGCCTTTTGTCCTCTACAGCTGAAGTTCAGGGCCTCGGATCCAAACATGCGTGACTCCCGCATCCCATTTAGCCTGACTGAGGATCCTGTCGTCTGAATGTCTGTGCTGGTTAAAGATCCCCCGCTGAACATTTCGGCTGTGGTCACAATGCACTTAAATGCAGATTGTGGTGCATTGCATGGCTGCTTTCTGGCTTGTTTGAAACCTCTCATCTCTGTTGATTCTGTGGCCCCCTAATTGTGCGGGACCCTCCGGCATTTCCAGCCCTAAAGCTGTTGTTCAACCATCAAATTGTATTTACTATAATGGAAATAAATCTGCCCCTGAGGAAACGCGAGTGGAAAGTTGAGCACTTTACGCCATTGTTAAAAGCGTTGTTGCCAGGCTGAAATGGTCTTTTTGCTAGTCACATTAGCTTAACAGTATATATACAGTTTCAGGGTTATTTTAACAGCATGATGAGATTTTGACATTCTCTGTAATGTGTAGTAGAAGCTTGTTGATGTTCAGAAACCGTTTGGGAAATACCAGAAAGAAAAGAGCAACAGCGCCCCCCCTGTGACCCAAACGCTGTTCTCACTCGCTTGTTCTGTCATTTCTAATCAAGAATATCTGATTTTTTTTTATATTTTATATGAAGCTTTTTATTTTAAGGATTAAAATGTTATTTTTGGGATGTAAAATGTATTACTTTAGCACATGCTTCTCTCCAACGTGGCTTTGATTTGCAAGCACCAGTTGAGCCAGAAGAATTATAATTGATTTAACAACTTTAAGCGTTTTTGTCTTTTAACAAGTGCAATAGATGCAGTCCAGGTATTAGCGACAGTTTCCTACTTATTGCTTGATAATTAATGATTTTTAATCTTGCATACCACTTAAGGAAGACCTAAAATGGCAGTACTTTTAAAGCATCCCAGCCATGTTTTTGGAATGAAAGAGCAGACTGCAACTGACCTTAGAAAGTTCAAGGCTCGCTTTTCGTCTGTACTTTCTCACTCGTTTCCCAGTGGGCTGACCTGCTCTCTTTAGTCTTTGACGATAGCTTCAGAAAGATGCTGAGTGCTTCTCTGCAGTCTGTGCTGAGCTCAGCCGGCCGTAAGTGAAAGATGTGATTTATATGCTTCGCAGCTCGCTTTTTGAATCTGAGCTTTCCATAAAAATGTGATGTATAAAAAAAATGCAACAACTGAAGTGAAGGCTGTCCTAGGACTTGATTCAGGTACAGCGTTGTGTATCAGTGTTTACTGTAGACAACAACCCACGTGTCATTCCAAATCTAGTTTAGTTTATTATTTTGATAGTAAATGGTGAGAAGGGATTGTAAAGATTTAAAAATGACAAACTTGTCATTTGAAATTTTGAATATTCAAACCAGTTTGAATACTTTCTTTGATGTAGTGTGTAATGTAGCAGTATGTAAATGCAATGAGTTGAATCACAACTTGTATGTATTATAAAAAATAGATATATATTTTCTATCGAGCATTCAAAATGCATAAAGGCATGTCGTTTCTGACACACACTGTACGCGGTAGACTAATCACAGCAGACTGGGCCAATCAGAACAGAGTAGGCTCATGGAAAGAAGGGGCTTAGAGAGACTGAATCTTTTGAACTGCTTCGAATGAGTCATTTGAGAATCACTGGAAAATTAGATGATATTAAATGGATATTTTGAGCAAACAAAAGAGTTGTTTGACCTTGCATGCATGGAAATCTACTGTAGGAGACAAATAATATCAGGGACCTTAAAACTGGCATAATAGGGGTACTTTTTATGTTCTTTTTAAAGACCTCAGTTCTTGATCACTTTTGAATGCTCATGACCATGAGGACATTTTATGTCTGGTATTCGTTTTTATTATGACAAATTCAGTGAGTAATTGTGAGAGTTCACAAATTTTTGATGAAAGTTTATGCATTTTTGACCGATTCTTTACAAGAATTAGCTCAAGATTTATTTGCTTGTGAATTGGACATAGTGTTCCCACAGAATTCACCCAAAAATGAAAAATTCTGGCATCATGTCACTGTCCTGTCTGCATAACACACAAAATAATAATCTGAAGACATTTGGCATCAAAACAACATCAGACCCCATTTAACTTAAATTGTTTTTGGCAAAAACAGAGACATTTTCAGCATAGCTTTTCTTGTTTTACACACCCAAAATAAAGTCATACAGATTTGGAATGACATCGGGGTGATTAAATAATGGCAGAATTTTAATATTTGGGTGAGTTATTTCTTTAAACTGTGGGAACACTGCAGTCCAGTTTACACAGGCAAAAAAAAAATAAGCAGTCAAAAAATTAATAAACTTTTAGGTACGTGCAGTCACAGGGTTCATACACAGTGCTTAAATTAGGCTACTTAAAATACTTGAATTTGACTTTTTGAAATGTAAGGCCTGGAAATGAAGGCCTTAAAAAATGGCAATATTCCTTAAAAGGGAATTGAAAAGTGCTTGTATTATTAAAAGAAAATGGATCTATGAAATAAGTGTTTACAGTAAGCGCATATGTTTTCACACAAAATTCAGGCAATTACAAAAAATCATACTTTTTTGCCCCTTTCAGTTAATGTTATAAAACTATCCAGTAGTAGTGACAGTGTCATGTAAACATGGCCGAAGACACGAAAAGAGAATCGCGTATCATGAATCTTTTGATTTCGATCGGGACTTTAAGTCGCGTATTGCGAATCATTTGATTCAGACCGGCACTTCACATATCGCGAATCATTTGATTTAGATCAGAACTTCAGAGCGAGTTTTTGAATCATTCCGCGAACTGAATGATTCGTGATCCGCGTTCCGAGTTCTCATCTGAAATGATGATTCGCGAATCACTGCATTCAATTCACGCTGCAGGCTCACAAAGCAGGTAAAAAAAAAAGTTTTAGAAAACTCAACTGTGTATCTTCAGTAAACACAAGACGGCTGTCAGGGTTAAAGAAACATTCTGCATGGTGATATACGAGTTTGGCTGGCCACTGTTTTTATTGGACCGTTGTTTCATTTTTCCTTCACAAAGCGTCCTTCTGCTCTGCAGATCTTCCTAGTGATGCAAACTGTGATTTAAGGAGCTCTAAGAAGGAAATCTCTTTCCTTTTTGCATCTCTGGTTGTAAATATGACACTGGCAATTATCATGAGATTATCACACATCTTTCTTTTCCTTGCCTCGTCTCCTTCACTCCCTTCTGATTTCAGGTCGTTCTTCCCGTATTCGGCCAGGCCTTTGGACCGGAGACTCTTATTTTTCCTCTTCCACTTTTATGAGGGGCATTTATAGCTGAGGTTATATTGTTTTCATGCTCGCGACACGTCACCTGATGCGTTTAGCACAGCCGTTAGGTCATGTTTTTGTGCCGTTCACCGGCAGGTGAAAGTTGGAGACTCTCGGTGACTTGGAAAGTTTGTGATGTGATGGGGGATTGAAACTAAATCTGCAGTAGCTGGAGATTACATCTAAACGCTACTGGCGGTATGCAAGAGGATAATGTGTCTGTGATGTTGTGGAATATCGCTTTACACAAAGGTAGAAAGGTACTATTGTGGTTGATCTGAAGATGCATCATGTTATATTAATGTTTGGTATTAAAATCTTTATTTCTTTTCTTTTTTTGTCTATGCAGGCTTGGTGATCAAGCGATAGAGCTACTCTGACGCCCAGTGGAAACCGAGGTGTGTATCTGCTAATTTCCTCTTGCCTCATGTGGGGTTTTGCAATATTTAGATTTATGCATTTGACACTTGCATAGCATTGAAAGATACATATTTTAGTTTGATTCCCTGACTTTGGCATTGCTAGTGTCATGCTCTACTGTTTAAGCTACAGGAAGGCATATACCGGAGTAATCATCTTGGCAAATTTGTGTTTGTGTTTTGTGTTTGGCAGTTTTTTCTCTAAATGAATCCAGGTAGGATTTTTAAGTGTTTTTAAAAGAAATCCTTTATGCTCACCAAGGCTGCGTTTATGTGATGAAAAATACAGTAAAAACAGCAATATTGTGAAATATTATTGCGATATAAAATGACTGTTTTCTATGTAAATAACTTTTCAAATGTAATTTATTTCTGTCATGCAAAATTTTCAGCCAGTCTTCAGTGTCACATGATCCTTCAGAAATCATTCTAATATGCTGATTTGTTTTGTTTAAATATTTCTTATAATCAGTGTTAAAAAAAATTCTGTTGCTTTATGTTCTTTTATGATTCTTTGATTAATAGAAAGCTTAAAATAACATTGTCTTTACTGCTACTTTTGATCAATTTAATGCATGCTTGCTAAACAAAAATATATATGTGTATATATATATATATTTTTTTAAAACAAACGTTTCTGACCCGTTAATGTTCAGTACTGAGCACTGAAATGGCTTGGTTGTCTAACGTTGCTGCTTACTCTGATAAGACATCTCGGTCAGTAGGGTCAGGTATATTTTGCTGGTATATGCAGTCTTAGCATGCTTGAACGTCTTTGCGGTAATGCTGTAGTTCCACCTTTTTCCACTAGAGGCTGCTGGAGAGCTAAACGTATACAGTACATATCCCACTTTGATCCTAGTGACATCTTTGGTTCATTCACACATTTTGCTTTCGTGTTCAGTTGTGTCAACCTCTTAATTTACTGGATAAACTAGACCATTCTACAGAGAAACTGCCATCTTGCTTTTTATGCACAGAATCTAAAAAATTTGCTGCCTCTTTTTTTTTTTTTTTTTTTTTTTTTTTTTTTTTTTTTTTTTTTGAGAAATAAAAAAGGCTTTAAACCCAGGGAAGCTGGTGCTCAGCGTTAAATTAACATATTACTTTCAATTATTTATAACTTGTTTTAAATTATATAAATGACATTATTTATTCATTTATTTATTTATTTATTTATTTATTTTTGTGATCGGTACCAAAATTTTGCCTAAAAATGTCTGAAAACACTTTTTTTCATAACTAGCTACTGTTTCATGATGTTATGACAGTTTATCTTAACATATTTAATCGTTTTTTTCTGTTTAAAGATCAATGGATTTGCACCTTTAATTGCTTTTGCCTCAAAATGTCTGAAA
This sequence comes from Labeo rohita, assembly GCF_022985175.1. Classification (NCBI taxonomy): domain Eukaryota; kingdom Metazoa; phylum Chordata; class Actinopteri; order Cypriniformes; family Cyprinidae; genus Labeo; species Labeo rohita. Next base: position 30,284,474 of record NC_066877.1, read on the forward strand.
ACAGTTGTTTACATTTGGTTTTCTTATTCTTCTTTCTTTCTTTCTTCCTTTATTTAGTTAGTTAGTTATATAGTTTGTTTTGTTGTTTTTTTAATAACATTGTTGAACAGTACAACAGCACTTTTTAAAGGAAGTTTATTTATTTATTTATTTGACTGGTACCAAAATTTTGCCTCAAAATGTGTAAAAACACAGTTATGTGCATTTGGTTTCCTTACTCTTTATTTATTTATTTATTTGGTTATATAGTGTTATATAGTTGTTGTTTTTTTCAATGTTCAAGAACATTGGATTTGCACCTTTAGTGCTTTTAAGAACAATAATTGAACAGCACTTTTTGGGGAAGTTTGTTTATTTATTTATTTATTTTATTAATTTGTTCATTTAATATTTTTTGTGATCAGTGCCAAAATTTTGCCTCAAAATGTCTGAAAACACAGTTGTGTGCTTTTGGCTTCTTTATTCTTTATTTAAAAAAAAAAAAAAAAAATGTTTCATAACTAGCTACTGTTTCTTGATATTAATTGTGCGTTATTTGATAGTTTATCATTTTTAGTTAGTCTATATATAGTTTAAAATATTTGTTCATTTTTCTTTTGTATAAAGAACAGTGGATTAGCACCTTTTTTGCTTTTAAAAACAATAATTAAACACCAAATTGTAGAACAGCTTTTTGGGGAAGTTTATTTGTTTATTTATTTATTTAGAAATTTATGTGCTGATGTGCACAGTTGATGTCAAAAACTATAACTGAACAGCGAATTGTAGAACAGCACTTTTTGGGGACGTTTATTATTGTTTGTTCATTGATTATAGGACTTTTTATATTATAATGATTAGAAATTATATTGTTTTAAGGCAATGTTTCTTCTCTCTCTCTCTCTCTCGTAACATTTACTGAAATCATTATTTCTGTTTTCCTCCATTTGGGTGATGCTGAAGGACAATAGTAATTGTATTAAACTATTATTGTCTAGGCTCTTGAGGTTCTCTGCTCTGAGTTGTTTATAGTTATATAGTCTGAAATATTAGTGGATGTGTTTGTGTACTATAATCTTGATGATTGCTGTTATTTATTTATTTTAAATAGCTGTGACAGAATGTGTGGATCATTGAGAATTTTCTTTTTTGTAGTAGTACTGCAGTGGTTTGTGTTGGCCTCATGATGGCGTTAGAGTTTCTTCCATTTTTTTTTTTTTTTCTTGACACCAGCTGAAACAGAGCCAGTGAGCAGATCCAAACTTCTTAATGATTCGGTATTTCCTTAATTGTGCTAAACAACGGTTGCAGTTAATATTCTAGTGATCATAGCAGATGTAAAACTGAATTTCTAAGAACCTTTTTAGCAACTAGCTTTGGAAATATTAGATGTTTACAGACTTCCCTGTACCCCAACATCAAATATCGACTCTGAGCCTCTTCAGAAGTTGGGTGTTTTCTATGAAGTATTAGACATATAGGAAAAATCCCAGCTTGAAAGTGAGCAGGAATATTTTAAGTCTCTGTTTTTTTTCACCATCTTAGCTACTTAAATATCTATCAAAAATAGATAGATAAAATGTAGGCACATCCTGTGCCTTCTGCATTTTTATAAATTTTCCATCTTCTATTTTTCCAGCTTGTTTTAAGAGCTGATATGGCTAAATAACCTTTAGATTTTTTTTTTAAAAGTATCATTAAAGTAATATTGTTGTCCTTATTAATATTTTAATTACTTTATATTTTATTAATGACTATTTTTATTTTATACTTAATACTTTTTTTTTTTTTAAACTAATTTAATTTATTTATAGATAAGTTAGATGATTTAAAAGAAATAAGTTACAGGATTTTGTATATATAAAATTTTTAAAAATATATATTTCACAGAAAATATATATTTTTGTATATTTTATTGTATTTTAGCTGAAGTAATTTCAAGTATGGCAAGTTTTTTTTTTTAATGCTTTAGATTTTGTTTGATTCATCTATAATAATCCTGTCTTATACGCATTTTATTTGTTTTTATTATATTTTTTAATTCACTTTTATTTTAGTACATTAAGTTAAACTGAATGAAATAGTGCCTTGGCTGAAATAAGTTAAAGGATTTATTGTATATACCTGTATTTTATTTTATTTTAGCTGAAGTTTTTTGAAATCTGGAAAGTTTTTTTAGTGGTTTGAGATTTAGTTTAAGTTATTAATAATAAGCCTATCTTATACGCATTGCATCCCAGGGTGTACTGCAGCAGAACAAGAATTGAAAAGCGAAATAAAAGCAGTTTTTTGGTCAAGAAATAGTCTTGGCGCAGGATGTCGGGGGAGTAAATGTGTCCTTTTTGGCCATGCGAACCCTGGTTTTTGATTGGCTGAGGGTGACATGATGTCATTACCTGGTCTGGCGAGAGCAGACTGCTCTTGCCTCAGGTAAAATAGCACGATATGTGATAGAGAAGGGAAGTGAGAAAACAAATCCGGCGCGAAATCTCCAGCGGTCTGTGTTTACTCTGTCTAACCTTGTAAAGCTCTACTAGTGTCCTCTCCTCTGAGCTTCCCGCTTCTCTCTCTCTCCTCTCACCAAGTACCAAAAGCAGAGGAGGGGGAGGAGACCACGCATGTGTTTTTGTGTGTGTGTGTGGTGGAGCTGAAAGTGTGGAGCGAGGGAAGGGGGCTGGCGGCGCACACCTTCGCCGAGTGCCTCGGAAACACAGAACAGGGCAGTGCAGTCAGGTAGCTTCCTGCGTCCGGGTCAAGCGGCCATGGCCCTGGTTGTGGACGCCGCGCACTGCATGGGGGCCTACTACTGCCTCGTTAGGACCCGGTTCAAGCGGCGACGCAAGAAGCGCTCGGAGCGGAAAGGTCAGAATGCTTTCTTTAACAGGCCTGGTGGAGATTTGTGATCCGTTTCGACTTGTAAAACTCGAGAGTATGCTGCATTTTCTTTGGTGTGTGAGATTTGCATTTGTAGATTGATATTTAAACTCTTTAGGGAAGTTGCATTGGAAATGATTTTAAACTGTGATTCCTTTATTAGAGAGGAGATTTGAGAGAATATGTGTGATATTTATCAGCTTTATGTTTGTAGCTTCATCAGCTTTGTGTAATATTTGTCATTTTATGATTTGAAATGAAGGTAAAAGGCACTTTGTTGTTTTGTCGAAAGTTGGTAAGGCAGTTTTCAGGTCTTCTGTATGATACAGCTGTGTGCTTCTGGATCATACAAACTTTGTAGTGAACATTATGAAAAATTGGGTAAATAAGTTTAGAAATATAAAGAAATATTGGGATGCCTACTGGTCCATACATGTCTTAAATTCACTTTCCGATAATGTTGCGGTAATATTTTTAAATTAAATATTGTTTGTGTTTAAAATGTAATTTTGTATCCAAAGTCAAATCTGCTATTTATTTATTTATTTATTTATTAGTTAGTTAGTTATTTTTATAAATATACTTGAACTTCATTTTCCATGAGCTAATTTGGTGTAAAACTAAAGTGTAACTTATTCCCTGAATATTATTTTGGTGACATGATCTAATTTTGGTAACTAAAGTGGAAATCATTACCTAAATATTACCGACTTGATTTTTGCTTTTTGCTCTGTTTACATAAACATCTTAACTTTATTTGATTAAAATTGATGTTTGGTCAGAATTATAAACCTTCTGTGAAAATTTAGAACTTAGAACATTGAATATCATTACATAACCATATTTATTTATTGATTGATTGATTGATTGATTGATTGATTGAACATTGATGTTCGGTCAAAAAGTTGTAATTCATTATGTAATTCAAATGAATATCATTATGTAAACATCTTTACATGTTTGTTTGTTTGTTGATTGATTGATTGATTGATTGAACATTGATGTTTGGTCAAAATTATATAATCCTTCTGTGAAAATCATCCTTTGTAAGCTAACTTAGAACACTGGATATCATTACATAACAAATTTTATTGATCAATTGATTGATTGAACATTGACATTTGGTTAATTATAATTCAAAAAGTTATAATTCCTCTGTAAAAAAAAAAAAAATAATAATAATAATAACAATAATTTTAAGCCAACACTAAATATTACTTAAACATCTTTCCATGTTTGTTTGTTTGTTTGTTTGTTTGTTTGTATATTGATTTATTTGTTTATTTATTTACATTAATTAAATTGATGTTTGGTTGAAATTATAATTCCTCTGTAAAAATCTTTTTTGAGCCAAGTTGGAACATTTAATATCATGCCCATAAACATTTCTACATGTTTTATTTATTTATGAAAATTAAATAGGTGTTTGATCAAAATTATGATCCTTCTGTGAAAAAATCCTTTTTAAGCCAACTTAGAACATTTTATATTAGATAATAAATATTTATTTATTTATTTATTTATTTATTCATTCATTCATTCATGTTATGAAAATTAAATTGATGTTTGGTCAAAATAATTCCTCTGCGAAATTCATCCTATTTGCCCATTGATGTTTTGTCAAAAAAGTATAATTCCTCTGTGAAAATCTTTCTTTTTAAGTTAACTTAGAACATTCAATATCATTACATAATTTTTTTTATCTATCTACCTATCTATCTCTATCTGTCTGTCTGTCTATCTATCATCTGTCCGTCTGTCTGTCTGTCTGTCTGTCTGTCGTCTATCCGTATGTCTGTCTGTCTATCTATTGTCTATCCATCTATCTATCGATCTATCATCTATCTACCTGTCTGTCTGTCTGTCTGTCTGTCATCTATTGTCTATCCATATGTCTGTCTGTCTGACTGTCTGTTGTCTATCCGTCTATCTATCTATCTATCTATCTATCGTCTATCTGTCTGTCTATCTAGCTGTCCATCTGTCTGTCGTCTATCGTCTATCCTGTCTGTCTATCTGTCTGTCTGTCGACTATCGTCTATCCGTATGTCTGTCTGTCTGTCTGTCTGTCTATCTATTGTCTGTCCATCTATCTATCTATCTGTCTGTCTGTCTGTCTGTCTGTCTGTCTGTCTGTCGTCTATCCGTATGTCTGTCTGTCTGTCTATCTATTGTCTATCTATTGTCTATCCATCTATCGTCTGTCTGTCTGTCTGTCTGTCTGTCGTCTATCCGCCTGTCTGTCTATCTATCTATCGTCTGTCTGTCTGTCCGTCTGTCTGTCTATCCGTCTGTCTGTCTATCCGTCTGTCTGTCTATCTGTCTGTCTGTCGTCTATCGTCTATCCGTATGTCTGTCTGTCTGTCTATCTATTGTCTATCCATCTATCTATCATCTATCTTTCTGTCTGTCTATCTGTCTGTCTGTCGTCTATCGTCTATCGGCCTGTCTATCTGTCTGTCTATCCATCTGTCTATCCATCTGTCTGTCTATCGTCTATCCATCCATCTGTCTATCTATCTATCGTCTATCTGTCTGTCTGTTATAAAAATTGATGTTTGATCAAAATTAAAATTTCTCTGTGAGAGTCATCCATTTTGAGCCAACTTTGAAGGTTTTTTTTTAACCTGTATTTTCCTGTTATAACACTGTCATTCAGTGACTTCAGGGTCTTTAACTCCTTAAATGTATTCTTTCATGTCTTTGTAGGTCTTAAAACGTCTTACATTTCAGATACTCGAAGATTATGGCTAATAAAAAGGTTCACATAGTATTGCATTGACGTAAAAAAAAAAATTCATAAGGCTGCGTTTTCTTTAAAGTAAGTTGTTTGATGAGATTTCTGCATGATTCAGTTTCTTGTTGCAGGAGTTCTCATTTGTTGCTGCAGTGTTTTGTGAATGATGGATGTTTCTGTGGTTAGTTCAGCTGTTTGATGCTTTTCTCACTGGGATTGTTGTGGAATGAGCAGCGTGTGTGTGTGATGGATCACACAAAGCTTACTGAAGTTTGAATTCTATTGAATTATTAATAGATTTTATATGCATTTGAGTTTGGTATATATTGCGTTAATAAAGCACTAAAGATAATTTTAATTTTCTATGCAGTGTTCTGCCGAGATGGTCCCCGCTTTCTGACAGACACTGTGAATCCTGAGATGTCACACTTGTCTCTTTGACAGCTGTCGAGAGCAAAAACGAGTCTGACTGTGGGCTGCTATTGAAGGCACTCTCTCCCTGTCAGTCCTGTCACATGATGGTGGTATTTGGCAGAGGAGTGGACTAAATTCAGACCCTCCTGGAAGTTAGGAAATGTCGCTTTCAGCAACTTTTAACTTTGTGCTTGCTTAACTCCTCTCTTTTAAATGTAATTTTATAGGTCGTTTTAAAACATTCTGATGAACTCATTTTCATTTAGGTAGGTGTGAAATCTTATTTAAAATGGGAATGTTATTTTAAAGCCTTTTTTTCTTTTTCTTTAGCACAGTCATCTGATTTTATAAAGAACTGAAGTGTGTAGAAACGCAAATTTAATTAGCTGCTTTTTTGCGGTAGGTAATGGAATTAAAGTTTGCGAATGTCTGTTTGAGATCTGTATTTCAGCTTCTTTGGCTGAATCTGCCTTCAAGGCTTTTTTGCTGGAAGTTTTCATCTTTCTTAGTTAATGTGTGTAATAATTCTGTCCTAACTTGGAAATTGATAGTACTTGGTGGAAGTTTTTAGTGTTTAGTAAGTGTTTCATTTATGCTTGCATCCCCAAATGCACCCCGATTATGAACATTTAAGCACATGGATTGTAATAAATATGCTGTAAGGATGTGGTGTGGCATTGAAAATGACAAATATTACATGGTGGTTGTTAAAATTAGGTTTAAATCCAAGCATCAAATCTATACAGTATACAGTTCTGCAAAGATGTTTTATCACTTTATCATTTTTATTTCATTTTTTTAATCCTTTAGAATAGAATCTTTTTAATTTTTTTATTTATGCAGTTTTTATTATTATATTCTTATTTTATGGTATTTGATCAAATAAAATTTTTAATATATTGTTTATTAATATTATTAATTCATTATATTTTATTTTTATTTTATTGTATTTGATTTTCTTTTTTATTTATTATTCTTTTTAGTTATTTTATTTCTTTCTTTTATTTTTATTTCTGTATTTTGTTTTTATAATTTTATTTTCCATTGGTTTGTTTAATTGAGTTTTTTGCATTTTTATTGTTTTTATTTTTATCTTATGGTATGTTTATTTCATTTAATTATTATTTATTATTTTATTATAAATTAATTATTCAATTATATATTTTGTTTATTTTATATTTTATTCTTTTAAAAAATGTTTTAAAATGTTTTATTTTCTTTTTTCTCTTTTACTTTTTCATTTCTTTTTTTAATCCTTCAGAATACATTTTTTGTCTAATTTTTGTTTTATTTTATTTTTTTATTTTATGCATTTTTTATTATTTTATTCTTATATTATGGTATATTTAATTTAATATTCAATATATAATTTATTAATATTATTAATTATTATTTATATATTCCTTTTTGTATTAATTATTTATTTACTAATATGTTGTTTTACTTTTTATTCTTATTTTAATTTGGTTTTATTTCTATTTCAATTTTTTATTCTTTTCATTATTTATTTATATTTTATTTCATTTTTGTTTTATTACTTTTTTATTCTTTAGAATAAAGTGTTAAATAAAAAATAAATTAAAATAAAGTTTTTCTAGACTTTTATTGTTGATTGAAATACTTTTCTTGCCTTTTCAGCCTTTTTTTTATACATTATTTATTGCAAAGACTACTTTGCCTTAGAATTTGGCCAAAACGTGGTGTCTAAAACGGCAGCATAAATATGTATAATCTTTGCTTCAGGAGTGCGATTTTAAAATGCTGTCTAAGTAGGCAGCTCACTGGCTTTTGGAGCACAGCTCGTGTTTGTCCACCTGTCTGGGAGCGGGGTGAGGTAATGGGCGTCACTCTCAGGCGGCGTGTGGATAAGCCCAGGCGGGAGGTGTGGCGTCAGCCGCTGAGGTGTGCGTTCAGAGGTATTATCCGAGCATTCGCCGTTTGCCTTTACATTCACAGACCCGAGAACTGAGACCTGTCATCCAAGCAAATCCTGTGCTGCTGAAGTGGCGTTTTCAGCATGCCTTACACCCCCTAATGCGGCCTGGCAACTTAAGGCGGCTTTGTCAAACCCGTGAGTTTGTCTCCTCCTCTTATCTGAGACCGGATGCTGAAAGGAGGCAGAAAAACGGAGGCGTGATTCTCTTTAAGAAGTCTTCTGCTAATGTAATTCCCTCACTCACAGGCCTGATTGGGCTGCATTGTGTCGGTGGCGTCTCTCTGTGCGGTTGACGTCTGACGTTGAGCTGGATCGGAGTTATCTTTGGAACTTTTGGGGCTTTGCGTCACTCACGGTTCCTACAGCATTGGTGCTAGTAATAAATGTGCTGTGAGGATGTGGTGTGGCATTAAAAATCACAAACATGGGACACATTATGGTTGTGGTTAAATAGTTGGTTTAAAATTAGATTTGAAAAGTAGTCCAAACATTGAATCTGTATACATTTCTACTCGTAAGTGTACAGAAACTGCAAGATGCTTATTATTTTATTTTATTATTTTATTTTTCTTTAAGGGGAAACCCCCTTTTTTAGTTCCTCCTGAAGATGGTGCATAAAACACATGATAATAAGAATCAAGCATGTGTAAACCAGTATTACTACTGGTAAATAAACATACAACAGAATAAATAAATAAACAAACATTTTTATTATTTCAAATAAAGCTGAAATTAAATTAAATATAAATATTAGATGAAAATGGAAGAATAGAATAAGATGAAAGCTAAATAGAAAAAAATGACAAAAGCACATAAAGTGTACTAAAACTTAAACTAAAATTAAAATGGAAACTAGAAATAAAAAATAAAAGGTAGTTCAAAATATTAATAAATACTAACTCTTAAATGACATTTAGATATGAGATATGAAGAAAATAAGTTTCCACTGAAATATAAAAATTGAAAAATAGAATAAGAGATGAAAGCTACATAGAAAAATGTAAAACAAAAAAAAATTACAAAAGCATATAAAATTACTTAAACTAAAATTAAAACTGAAAATAAAAAAATAAAAGGTAGTTCAAAATTATTAAATAAATTCTCTTAAATTAAATTTAGAGGTGAGAGATTAAAAAAATTAATCTGAAATATTAAAAATAATAGATGAAAGCTAAAAAGAAAGAAGAAAAAACAAAAATTACAAAAACACAAAAACTTTCTAAAATTAAAATTAAAATCGAAACAAAGTTAAAAAAATAAAAGGTATTTAAAAATATCAATACTTAAATTATGTTTAGGGATGAGATGAGATGAAATATGAATAAATCAGTTTATTCTGAAATAAATAATAAATAAATAACTAAAAACTGAAAAATAGGTGACAGCTAAACAGAAAAATTAAAAAAATAAAAATTACAGAAACAAAAATTACTACAGCTTAAACTAAAGTGAAAATGGAAACTGGAAATAACAAATAAATGGTAGTTATCTCTAAAAAATTAAATTTAGAGATGAAATAAATAAGTGTAATCTGAAATACTAAAACTGAAAAATAGAATAATAGATAAAAGGTAAATAAAAAATTGTAATAAATAAAAATAAAAGTGACAAAAACACATAAAACCGACTTAAACTTAAACAAAAATTAAATTTTAAAATTAAAATAAAAAAATAAAAGGTGGTTTTAAATATTAATGAATACAAAAAAAGTATATACATTATGCTAAAATAAACAGTGTATATATTGTTTTTTCTTTATTATTTTTTATTATTTTGTCTCATAGAAAACAATTATATAAATATCTGATATGCAGCTTTTTAGGGTAGTACTGAAAAACATAATGCATTTTTATTCTTATTTTTAAAAAATGCGAAATATCTTGCCGTTTCTACAAAGACTATGAAAGCTTTAGGGATGTCGTTGTTCAGATTCTTGTGTCTCCCGTGTCATTTAAAGGCTCTCCAGTGGGCCACTGATGACACGTGGAGGAGAGTTTTCTGCCCAGCCAGCAGACTGGAGGAAATGAAGCTTCTCTGATGGAGTGAAGGGAACGTGTGCGCTCTGATAATGCTGTATCTGCGGAAGATCACCACCACTCTTCTCACTTTATGATGCTGTGTGAACATGCAGCCCTGTTACATACAAATCACTCTGAAGAGTCTGTGAATGTCTGTGACATTAAACCTAATTAACTATAAACATGGTGATAATTTAACTTCAGCTAACTTGCTCAGAAAGAGCGAACATTGTAGCTACTGTGTAACGTCTTTGCTGAGAATGAAACAATGAAACAGTTTGAAACCAGGATTCTAAATTCTAAAATATACATTGCATTTTGAAGAACTTGCATGTTTGTTTTAATAATTTTTGTCTCTGAAAAATAGTCTCTGATGTCATTGTATGACATTTTCCAAGCACTTGATCATATGTTTTATCCAATTTAATGCTGGCGACATTCTCATATTATGGCTGTGTATTTTTCTTAAAATACACTAAAATGAGTAGATTAAGTACCTGAAATAATTATAGCTAATGTAATACGTTTACCTAGTAACCCATTTGGCAATACTCAGTCAATCAGACAATTAATTCAGAATTAAAAGCAATTAAAAGAGCCGTTCTTTTTCCCCTGAAGTGATACCATTAACCTTTTCTTTGCACATTGACTGAAGGAGCTCATGCTGCTGGAAAACAGAGACGATTCACAGCTCTCGAGTTTAATAGAGAGTCACAGCAGCACATGGTTAAGACGACATAATTAGCCTGGATCAGTGAGGAAGAGTCGCCTGGAGTGTGTGTTTGTGTGCTTGTATGTGTGTGAGAGACGTTGTTGTCATCCCTCCATCCGTTGGTTTCTCAGGCTCATTACCTGCAGGTTGCAGTCTGAATAACTGCTAATGTTTCTGAAATAATCCTTAAACAAGCAGCCCGCCCACATTTAATGACTCACATGCTGTGGACCACCAGCACTTAACTCTCATAGACACCATCTCTCTCTTTCTCTCTCTCTCTCTCTCTCTCTCTCTCTCTCTCTCTCTCTCTCTCGTTCTGTCTAGCCGAAAGAAGGATTCTTTCCATTTGGTTAATTAAATGTTGATTGAGCTCACATTCATCACATCTTTTACATGTTGCTTTTTGTATCATTTGCTGTCTTTTGTTCATTAATTCTCGTTTTTTTTTTGTTTTTGTTTTTGTTTTTTTTTCATTTGTCTTTTCCTTCTTTCATTCATCCTTAATTTATTTTGCTCTCTTCTGTTTGTTCTGTTTCTTATGTTCATTCTGTCAGTTTATCCATTTCCCTTTTGTTAGTTTATTCTTCGTGGCTCTTGTTCTATTAACTTCTTCATTCTTTTGGATGTTCTTTCTTTCTTTCTTTCTTTCTTTTTTCTTTCTTTCTTTCTTTTTCATTATTTAATTACCTTGTTTTTCATTCATTTCCTTTCCATTTTTGGTTTGTGTTTTGTTCTCATACATGTTCTTTCCTTGATTTGTGCGGTTGATATATATTTTTTTCTCCGTTAGTTCTTTTTCCTTGTTTTCTTTTTGTTTTTCTTTTATTAGTTTTCCCTTATGTTATTTTTCATCCTTTTTCGTTAGTTTTTCCTTTTATTCTTTTTCATGAATTTGTTTTGTTTCTTTTCTGTTTGTTCTGCCAATTTTTTTCTCTCTTTCTTTCTTTATTCTTTCATCTGTTTGTCCACTTTTTTTTTTTTTGGTAATTCTTCTCATATTTTTTATTCTTTTATTCATTGTTTCATTGACTTGTTTTTCTTTTTTGTCTGTTTTGCGTTTTTTTTTTCTTTCATTTTATCTTTCGTCTGTTCATCCACTTTATTTTTGTTTTTGTTTTTTCCGTAATTCTTTTTTCTCTTTTTTTTTTTTTTTTTTTTGGTGCTTATTCTTTCATTCATTTTTTTTCATCGACTGCTTATTTTTCTTTTCTGTTTGTTTTTGTGATTTTATTTATTTATTTGTTCATCCATTCCATTCTATATTTTGTTGTTCATCCACTTTTATTAATTTTTTCGGTAATTCTTTTCTTATATTTTTTGGTGCTTATTCTTGCATTCATTTTTTTATTGACTGTTTATTTTTCTTTTCTGTTTTGTTATGTTTTTTTCTTTCATTCAGTCTTTCATCTGTTCATCCACTTTATTTTTATTTTTTTCTGGAATTCTTTTTCTCATCTTTCATAAATTTTTTCCTTGACTTGTATTTGTTATATATGTATATTTTAGTTATAGTTTTGTTTTTTGTTTTCATTCTTTCATTATCTTCTATTTGTTTTTTTTGTTTGTTTTTTCAGGGTTAATTGTTATATTGTTCATTGAATTGTAACAATTTACTTTAAGCCTTTATATACAGTATAATGCATTTTGAAAGTATTATTAGTGCATTAATGATATAATTGTTGTGCACCGTATAAGGCATTTTATGACCTTATGGTTAATTGTAACCACAGCTACATATACAGTACATTATAAGACGATGTTCACATATTTTCCCATTCCAATGCGCTACTTTTCTATTGTTTTTCTATGTAAAGACGTGCTACACATGTATGTCTGTTGCTCTGGCATCTTGCACCTTTTGGACCGTCTTGCACATGAACTCTGCATTTTAAGATGCCGATCAAATGATCAAAAAAAGATCAACTTTTTCAAGCAGCGCTACTCATCGATGTCAGTTCTAAACCAGTAGACCAATCAGAGGACCCGAGAGGCAAAGGCAAGCATTGTGAGCTTTTGTTTACAGTAGCAAGTTGGCTTGGCAACTGTATTATTTGATGGTAACATGGTGGAGGAGACTGTATCCAGATACCCTGAATTATATAACATTTCTTCAAGCAAATAATCACTATCTGTTTCTTTAAAAACTAAAAAAGAAGAGCCTGGAGAGACATAATTCTGTTATTGCATCACGTCTCAGAAGCGCGTCTCGAGACCCTCGTGCCCTGCGCTTTTTTGAAACAATTCCTAAATGCTGCATCTCACATTCTTAGACACAAAGATGCATTGTCTGCGAACAACCCCAATACTTATCTGTTCATTGTTAGACCTTTAGAAAGTATAATGCGTCAATACATATGAGACACAACCAATTTCAGTTGTAACAAAGAATCTGCAATTATTATAATGCGTTTTAACCGTAGTTATTTATGAAAGAATATAATGCATTACAATGCACATTATGATACTTTTATGATGCATTATACATCTTTTTAATTTGTTCTCTCATTCTTTTGTTTGTTTCATGCATTCATTCTTTCCTTCATTTGTCTTTTGTTTCGTTAATTCCAATAGTTCTCATTCACTGTCTTTTGTTTTGTCTTTTTGTTTCTTTCTGTCTGTCATTGATTATTGTGGAAGCTGTGTTGACAGTATTAGCACGTGTGTCTGTTTCCGCCGAGTCCTGTCTGTCCGTCCGTCTGTTTTATCTCCCTGTGATGTTTCAGATGCTGAGCGCTCCTGCCTGTCCATCACCGTTACCTTCAGAGCTGTTAATAACCCAGCCACCGGCTGTAAAATTCACCGGCTAATCCAGTCAGGCATGTACACGCACCCAGCCGCTGCCTTCCTCCCTGTGGATATTGGAGTAACTGACCTGGCCTTGAATTAGGAGTACAGTGATAGTCATCTGTCGTGAGCAGCGCGGCCGCTGAGGCGAGGAAAATAGGCAGGGAAGGAGACGAGCCAAAAAAGAGAGAGAGAGAGAGAGCCAAAGACGAGAAAAGACAGGATGATACATAGTGCTGAGGCCAGCAAACTTCCTGTCTGTCCAGTGTAGGTTAGGAAAGCTGAGGATTAAACACACACACAGAGCTGGCTATAAGCTCCAGGGGCTCATCTGTGCTTATAACCGAGATTTTGAAGCAATTTGTCATGCTTCAAGATGCCACATCAATCCTTACAGTCCCACACAAGAGGTCATGGTTCTGAGGGCAAAACTCATCTTTTTCCATTTAAAAGTGATGCGTATTCGAACTAAATTTTATTTGTGTTTTATTGAAATATTTGTTTTATTTAATTTTTTTTAGCAACAAACACACAAACACTGTTTTTTTGTCCCAGTTATATTTTCTTGGTTAAATAACCATTTCCATCAGAAAAAGAATTATAATTTATATTTTTTACATTAACAACATAATCGTTATTTTGTGTATAAAGCCATGTATGAATCTCATCAAGTTAGTGTTTTTAAGCAATTTACATTAATTCCAAAATAACTCAAGGCAGTAACAATTTAAACAATATATTTAATTTGTGAATTTATGTTGAGCTGCTCTTTTTAATAGTTAACTTTTAACTATTTTTGAATTTTTCAGATCATCAGTCATCAAAGTAAATATTGGTCACAGACACAGAGATTTATTTTAAATTTCACCAAGCTGATTGTTCACCAAAAACTCTTCTTAACAAGGTGGTTATATCTAAGTTTGTGAGTTGTTTACGTACTTTTTTGTAAATTGGTCTTCCCATTAATGCCATTAGATGGCTCATTCAGAGTGATTTGTGAATGCAGAACACTCAAACACAAAAGGCAGGATTTATATAGTTGAGGTCAAAAGTTTACATCCCCCTTTCAGAATCTGCAAAATGTTTATTATTTTACCAAAATAAGAGGGATTATACAAAATGCATGTTATTTTTTAAGTACTGACCTGAATAAGATATTTCACATAAAAGACGTTTACATATAGTCCATAATAGAAAATAATAGTTGAATTCTTAATACTGTGTTGTTCCTGAATGATCCACAGATGTTTTTTTTGTTGTTGTTGTTGTTAGTTTTTTGTTTTTGTTTAATGATAGTTGTTCATGAGTCCCTTGTTTGTCCTGAACAGTTAAACTGCCTGCTGTTTTTCAGAAAAGTCCTTCAGGTCCCACAAATTCTTTGTTTTTTTCTGCATTTTTGTGTATTTGAACCCTTTCCAACAATGACTATGATTTTGAGATCCATCTTTTCACACTGAGAACAACTGAGGGACTCATATGCAACTATTACAGAAGGTTCAAATCTCACTGATGCTCCAGAAGGAAAAATTATGCATTAAGAGCCAGGGTGAAAACTTTTGAACAGAATGGAAATGTGTATATTTTTCTTATTTTGCCTAAATATCATATTTTTTCATTTAGTACTGCCCTTCAGAGGCTACAGAAGATACTTACATGTTTCCTAGAAGACAAAATAAGTTAAATTTACCCTGATCTTCAAATTCAAAAAGTTTTTACCCCCCGGTTCTTAATGCATTGTTTTTTGATTCTGGAGCATCAGTGAGTGTTTGAATCTTCTGTAATAGCTGCATATGAGTCCCTCAGTTGTCCTCAATGTGAAAAGATGGATCTCAAAATCATACAGTCATTGTTGGAAAGGGTGCAAATACACAAAAATGCTGAAAAAACAAAGAATTTGAGAGACCTGAAGGATTTTTCTGAAGAACAGCAGATAGTTTAACTGTTCAGGACAAACAAGGGACTCATGAACAACTATCACTAAACAAAAAACACAGCTGTGGATCATTCAAGTAACAACACAGTATTAAGAATCAAGTGTATGTAAATTTTTGAACGGGGTCCTTTTTATAAATTAAACTATTATTTTCTGCATTGGACTATATGTAAACATCTTTAATGTGAAATATCTTATTCAGGTCAGTACTAAATAATCAATAACATGCATTTTGAATGATCCCTCTTATTTTGGGAAAATAATGAACATTTTGCTGATTCTGAAAGGTGGATGTCAACTTTTGACCTTAACTGTATACTGATATATTTGCATAAATCGTATCCACAATGACCCAAAATACAATAGCATTGCTCTATATGCACTCATAACACTGCTTAACCGCCTTGTCATCATGGCCATGAGTTTTGTGCCGAGAAGCACCGCTAGTTTTCTTCCGAAAATGTGAAAATCTACTTTGTCCATTGATGTTAATAAGCCTATACTAGTGTATATGGTTTTAATACGGCCTTGTTCTGGCCGTTGTCTCTCCTGGTGGTCTTATGGCGTGAGTTTTGCAGGTACATGTCTGGCAGCCACTGTTCCTGCTTTGACAGCAGCTTCATTTATCAAGCCCCAGATATTAGGAGCCACTTTATCAAAGTGTCTCGTCGCAAGCTTTTGTGCAGGAACTCCTAAATGTGTCCGCGGTCTAAAAACCCTGTAATTTGCAGCGAGGTAAAAATGAGTGTTGGCAGACTAATTCAAATCTGTTATTGGTCATTAAAGTGCTGAAATTCAATAATGGAGCCGGCTGTTCTCAGCAGCGCCTGGTTGCCATGGTGCCAGTCGGTCGGGGAGCTCGGGTGCTCACGGGCCGGTCTGAGGTGGCTGCGCTCGTCTTCCCAACATGCCCGGCCCATCAGTTCTAATCAGGTAGAGCGACAGCCTGCCCCATCCGCAGGGACCCCTCTCCATTAGGTGCTCGGCCGGCCAGGGTCCGCCGCACGTGTACTCCATTAAGCATCGTTACGTGGGTGCAGACCCGGGTGAGGAGAGACTCTGGAGCCACGTTTGAGGAAAGACTGAACCGCGTGCGGCAGAAGAACGAAAAGATTCTAGGTTCTTTTCTCACTTAATTGCAGTTATGAAGTAAATCGAAGTTGTTGGACCACAAACAAACGTAAATTGGAAGAACTTTACCCACCTTTTTCCTCAACATGGAAGTAAGCTGTTTTATACAGCCAAAAATAGCTGGACGAAGATGAGACCAGAAGCCAGACCAATAAAATTTTAATGAACATTAACGCAGTATATTTCAGCTGCAAATATAGAATTATATAGTCTATTTATTTATTAATTTGGCATTGATTTTTGGATTTGATTTTAATTTGGCGTTGATTTTTGCACTTTATTCTGTTGTCCTTGTTACATGTACTTACTGTAATAATAACATAAGCAGTGAATTATGCAGAATTACATGCAACTAACCCTAAAACCAAACCCTATTCCTAACCCTATATTAAGTACATGTTAATTAATATTACTTAATGTAATAATTATTTAATAGTACTTAATTAATAGTACTTAAATATATAATTGCACCAAAACAACGGCACCTGAAAATAAAGTGTAACCTAAATATGTGACCCTAGACCTCAAGACCACGTAGCACGGGTATATTTGTTGCAGTAGCCAAAAATACATTGTATGCGTCAAAATTATAGATTTTTCTTTTATGCCAAAAATCATTAGGATATTAAGTAAAGATCATGTTCCATGAAGATATTTTGTAAATTTCGTACTGTAAATATATTATAACTTATTTTTTGTTTCATAATATGCATTGCTAAGAACTTCATTTGGACAACTTCAAAGGTGATTTTCTCAATATTTTGATATTGAGATATCAATATATTGATATTTGCACCCTCAGATTCCACATTTTCTAATAGTTGTATCTCAACCAAATATTAGTTTTGTACCAGACTGTAAACATATTTTTTTTTCTGCTGTAAAATTGGGCATTTTAAACTGCAATTCCCTCGATGAATTGCAGTTTAAGTCACTTCTATGTTGGTTTCAAGAGAGAGACTGGATGGTTGCCACTTGAATGTCACATGTCCACAGCGCCCCCCACTGCATTTAGTTGTAATAATGAGATTTTGGCGAAAGGTTCTGTAAGGGAGTGAGTGTAATTCCTTGTTGCCTACAGCTACAAACTTGTTAATAGTCATTTAAATTATTAGTTGATGAGCTTTGCAGTTATGTAGCTGCTTTACATCTGTCTGTTCCACCTTTTGCAGATAACAAAAGTGATGCATGCCACGATTTACAAAATATTGATGTTTCTGAAATGCAGGTCTGGGTCTGTAATGGAAGCGGATGCTCCTTCATTCTGGGAAGGGCCCTTATTTCTTCATGGCTGTTTGAGGCAGTGGAGTGATCCATCTGCGTTAGGCCACACACAGGGGCCGCTGTGATAGTTTGGGCTCTGTGCTGAACTTTTGCACGTCTCATATCCCTCTCCATTTGCACAGCCCATCCATCTATGTCCACTCTCCCTCTCTCTTCTTGTCTTCTACTCAGTCGTTCCCTCGTTCACACATGATTACTTTTCCTGCAGAGAGCCCTTTGACCTGCGCTAGAGACACCTCACGGACTGCTTAAGGGACACGTTTGCAGCCTTGAAAATGCAGTTATCTACTAACTGAGAGTAGGTTTTAAAAAGCATTTGTAGTTATTATGCTTACAAGCTGGTGTTGTTTTGATATTTCTCAAGTTCTGGGTAGGGCTTTTAATAGTGAAGGGATGGTTCACTCAAAAATTTAAAAAAATTGCATCATTTACTCATTTTAAAGTTCATTTTGGTTATTTTTCTTAACCGATTGCCAACGCTCACTAACCGATTACTAACCGTTAACCAACAAGATTATTTTAAATTAGAATTTAATTATTTTAGAAAGGATTAGTGTCTGTGACCCGTTAAAAATTCCAACACTTGTTTTCCAGGGATTAATTTTACATGCACAAAAAGCAGCAAACAACATAACATGAGGATTCACATGGACATGTCACATCACGCACATGCAGCGCTTCTGCAATGCATAAAAACATAATAAAGCTAGGTTATATATAATAAATAAATAGGCCTATTCGATAAATATTTTTACTTGATTAACAAAACGAAAGAAAAAACTGCAACAAGTAGCTTGTATGCAGAGTTTTGGTTCATTTTTGTGCTACGTGAAAGTATGTTTTTCTTTATTTTACAAAAGTGCAAAAATTTGTTTTTATTGCGAATGTACACAAATAAAAGCGAACAGTTTACAGTTTCGATTATCCTGTATTGCTGTTTTGCCTTTTTTGTTAAGGGTGTTTGATCTTCTTTGAAAGTTCACTTTGCATAGACTGTGTCGGTATTTCTGCAGCGATGTAGGATCATTTTGAAATGATTTTTGAAATTGAGGGAGAAAATACAATTGGAGTTTTTCAACATACCCTAACTGTCTTGAACCAGAATACACAGAGTTCAATGAGAGAAAGGCAAGACAAGCATTTGAGAATAAAATTATTTAAATTGCATTTTTTTAATGAAAATAACCAATCATTTCGCTAGATAAGACCCTTCTTCCTCAGTTGGGATCATTTACAACCGCGTTTGGGATTGTTTGAAGCCGCATTTAAACTGCATTTTGGAAGTTCAAAATTGGGGCACCATATCAGTCCATTATATGGAGAAAAATGCAGAAAGGTTTTCCTCAAAAAACATAATTTCTTTACGACTGAAGAAAGAAAGACATGAACATCTTGGATGACAAGGGGGTGAGTACAGTATATGTGAATCTTTGTTTTGAAAGTGGACTTCCCCTTTATTATAGGCCTACGCGATTTATCTTTGTTATCTTTTCTCTTAAAAATGCAATTTTATTTTATTTTAACGTTGCAGCAAATGTTTTAAAATATTTGAATAAATTACTGGTGAAAAATTACATGACCTATTAAACTGTTTAACTGATTGTAATCGGTCTAAATTGTTTCTGTCGGTTAACGGTTAACCGGTTAAAATTAGCATCCCTAGTTGGTAACCAAAGAGTTCCATGGGATTTTTTTCCATACTGTGGAAGTCAACTGTTTGGTTACCAAAATTCAGCCTGATTTCTTTTAAATACAAGCTATTTAGTTTTGTAGCATATTGAGTTTCATTTTTGACTATTTACATCATAGTCTTACACACACACACACACACACACACACACACACACACACACAAAAATGCTTGTACATTTTCACAAATAATTACAAAGAAATGGCAAGTAACATGGAGTTAAACATGACATTTAGAAGTAGAAGGACTGAAATAGAATTGTTTGTTTATTTATTTGTCTATTTATTTATTGCAGAACTTAATCCAGTAGTCTTTGATTTATGTACAAGTTTATTTACAACTTTTTTGAAAATGTGTATTTGCATGCCTTGTCTTTCTTCCAGGTATATGCATAATGATTTGTGATTTGGTTTTGTTTTTTTGTTTTTTGTTTTTTTTTTTTTTTTTTTTTTTTTTGCATATACTTGTATCATTTCAAGCCGCCTATAAAGATGCATCCAAAAATAGTCCAAATCTAAACTTGGCAAAATCTGTAATACTGTTTTATTTTTTTGCCCTGGATGCATTTGTTTTTCCTTTAGAAAATACAAATCTAGTTTATTTTCAATCCCACGCTTTCGCTGTGTCATATTTGAGTTTGTATGGTCAGATTTCATTGCGGCATGGAAGCAAGCAAATGTTTAGCACAGAGGACCTTGGCATAACTATTTTCTTTGTCCCACTGCGTTCATTGTTAGCGAGACGAGGTCATGCTGTATCAAGGCCACTGGATACAATTAGCAAAATACAAGCTCAAGGCTGCTGGAGTCCTCTAAATCATCTCTCCTTTTTTAGAAATGTTCAGAAGCAGGCCCTTTTCTTTTGGTTTCCTCTTAATTATTTTATGTAAATAGCTTTTTTTAATGACCATGGCCCTTGTGACTGACTGAAGGGCACTGTAAATCCACATTTGCAGCCTTTTTCTACTCCCTCTCCATTCCTTTTTCTAGCAGTGTTTTTACATGCACTTAAAAAGTTTGGTTTCAGTCTTTTTAAAAGCAATGTAAACACTTAAGTCTGTACCAGTCTGTTTTTTTCCATGTACACTACCGTTCAAAACTGTTTTATTTATACTATAAGTATTTTTGCATTGTTACAGAAGATTTCCATTTCAAGTAAATGCTAAACTGACCCTTGTGCATTTATTAAAGGGTGAAGTTGTTTCAAAATGTTAATATTGTAGTGCTAGCTTTTCCATAAAGCATTTTTTTTTTGGTCTGCTTGATTTTTAACGTTACGATGAGACAACAATTTTTTATCAGGACAAACTTTTTAGGACCCAGAAAAAATATTTTGATAAGTACCTTTAAATAATCTTTTATAGAATTGTATGTATGAATTTTTGAAATTATAAAATCAGCATATCAGAATGATTTCTAAAGGATTATGTGACACTGAAGACTGGAGTAATGATGCTGAAAATTCAGTTTTGCATCACAGGAATAAATTACATTTTAAAATATATCCAAATAGAAAGTAGGAAGGTATTTTAAACTGTAATAATATTTCACAATATTTCTGTTTTTACTGTATTTTTTTTTTTAATCAAATACAATAGCAGTCAAAAGTTTTTGAACTGTAGGATTTTTAAAGTTTTTTTTAAAGAAGGCTCTTCTGCTCACCAAGCCTGCATTTATTTGATCCAAAGTGCAGCAAAAACAGTGATTTTTACATATTTTTATTATTTAAAATATCTGCTTTATATTTGAATATATATTTAAAATGTAATTTATTCCTGTGATTTCAAAACTGAATTTTTAGCATCATTACTCCAGTCACATGATCCTTGAGAAATCATTCTAATATTCTGATTTGCTGCTCAAAAACATTTTTTATTATTATGTTGAAAATAGCTGAGTAGAATTTTGTCAGGTTTTTTTGATGAATAGAAAGTTCAGAAGAACAGCATTTATCTGAAACAGAAATCTTTTGTAACATGATAAATATCTTTAACATCACTTTTGATCAATTTAAAGCATCCCTGATAAATAAAAGTATATTAAAGTAACTCAAAAAATTCAGATAAATGCTACTCTTTGAGTCTTTCTATTTATCAAAGAATCCTAAAAAAAAGGTACTCAACTGTTTTAAATATTGATAATAATACTAATACTAAAAAAAGTTACTTGAACAGCAAATAGACATATTATTATGATTTCTGAAAGATTGTGTGACACTGAAGATTGGAGTAATGATGCTGAAAATTTAGCTTTGATCACATGAATAAAATAAATTTTAAAACATTCAAATATTAAGCAGTTCTTTTAAATAGTAAAAATATTTCACAATATTACTGCTTTTGCTGTACTTTGGATCAAATAAATGCGGACTTGGTGAGCAGAACTTTTGACTGGTAGTGGAAATGCAGCTTTAGTTAACATAAGAGACTTCAAAACCTTGACCAGTTGTCTACAAACAAACTCTGTTTTGCATTGGAATCATTAGAGTTGAGAGATGTTTGAGGCCTGTTTGCAAATGGTTCTCCTATGCTGCATACTAATTCCTTCAGTGATATTATTCAGCGTTTAGCCTGTGTGCTCAGGATCTCTCTGTTTTCCCTGTGCTGTCCGCTATAATCCCATTAATACCGTGGCATTGAGCTCTTCTGTTTTTCCCCAGAAGTTGCTGTCTCTGTTGTAAGCCGCACCTTTGGAAGTACCCCGTGAAATCTTCTTGTGAAAACCTTAGTTGCATGAGTTACGTTTGATTGCATCACATTTATGTAGACAAGTGTTCATACATGGGAGATTTCTTTCATTATTTTTGTTTTCTTTCTTGAGACATTAAGATTCAAACTTACTAGCGCAGACGTGGCAAGGTTTCTGACGTGTGGGTAAAAGTTTTGTGAGTTTCATTTATTTATTTTTTTCCAACTCCTGTGTAAAAGTGAAAGTCTCCTTGTAAGTTTGGTTGTTATGAAGCTACTAAAGCAGTGGAGCATAAATCCTTAGCTCAGCACTGTCTGAGCCAGCGTTCGGCCACATCGGGCTGTATTTCTCAGCCTAAATGGAGCGGAGGTCACAAATGAAGGGGGATCCGAGAGGAAAGGATCTGGAAGCATCTGTTAAACCTGTGAGGTGGATTGATAGGGGAGGTGGGCTGTCATCTGGCCCGTGTGGCGGTCACTCGACCTTGGAATGATGGAGTTTGGGAAAGCAGCCATTTATTGGCCTTCATCCAGCGTGTGGTCTTTCATAGCTACACATGTGGATGATTTATGCCTGAGCTCATGTGCATGGTGGGTGTAATTTAGAAACGTGTGCCGTAGGGCTGTGTGACACTAGATACAGTATGAGCTTTTGCTTTACTGTGTAAACTGCAGGAGTTCAGATTGTGAATAAAGCTTTGTGAGTGTGTGAAGATTGTTGTGTGGTGTCATTAGTTTAAGTACATCTATCGTGTGAACACCAGTGTTCTTTATAACATTCAGGTGAAAAGATGAGTGACGTAGTGGTTTGAATCATAATCGGTGAATCATTCAGGGTCATTACGTCACAGCTGACTGTTGAGATTTACACAACATCCGAAAGCTGAATAAATAAGCTTTCCATTGATGTGTGTGGTTTGTTAGAATAGGACAATATTTGGCCGAGATACAACTGTTTAAAAATCTGGAATCTGAGGGTGCAAAAAATTCAAAGAGAAAATTCAAGAAAATCGCCTTTAAAGTTGTCTAAATGAAGTTTTTAGTAATGCATATTACTAATCAAACATTAAGTTTTACTATATTTATGGTAGGAAATTCACAAAATATCTTCATCTTTTTTTCATCTTTCATCTATGTGTGTGTGTGTGTGTGTGTGTGTGTATACATATATATGTATACAGTAGTCAACATTTGAAGTGGATCAAATCCTTTCATCAAAGTTGTCCTAAAACCCAAAACAATACCCGTTCTTGTCTTAGGACAACTTTGACGAACTTTTTTGATCCACTTCAAATGTTGACTACTGTATATGTGTATATATATATGTATATATATGTATGTATGTATGTATTATTTCTACAGAAATTCAAAAAATATATAAAACATTTATAAATTACTCTTAATATATAATGATATTAAAAATATTAATTGTACATGTGCGTTTCTCTTTTTTTTTTTTTTTTTTTTTTACTTCTAAGCCAATTTTACAACTTAAATCAAAAAAATGTATTTATTTATTATTAAGCATTTGTGTAGTGTATATTTTGCGGAATGTATTATTGACACAAAGTTTTTTTCCCCTATTTTTTTTTTTTTTTCCCCAAATTTGTTTTTCTTCTGTTTTAATTTTTCTGGATTCAGTTTTTCAGTTTTTTTTTTTCTAGACTCTGTTTCAGGGGTTAAATTAAGAAATATTAATCATGTCTAATTAAGTGAAATCATGAAACGTGCACAATTTAATAACAATTTATAACAAAAGTAAAACTTTTTAAGGGCCTATGAAATACTTTTTATTTTTTTTTTTTTTTCTCTAATTCAGTTTTATTTTGACTAAATTCTGTGTTTTACATTCATTTTTTTGGATTCCATTTTAATGGTTTCATTAAATGATAATAATTAAAAGTATCTCTAATTAATATATTTTATAAAAAAAATAATTATTTATTTTATTTTATTTTTTTAAAAAAAATGTTGTGTATTTACATATTTCTGGTAAATAATTTATATTATATAATATTCCTTAAAAAATTGAATGTTTTATTAATATTTTTATTAGTAGTAGTAGTAGTACTATCACAACATTAAGAAATATATTTCTGTCACAATTTCTTCAAGTTAAACCAAACTTTTTTTTGACAGGTTGCTGTGAAGACCTTTAAGTTTGTTTGTATATGATATGATTTTTGAGGTTTTCTCACAAGCTATAAAATGTTTATGAAGTGACTCTCAGAGCAGTTCTAGAGATTATGTTCATGTGTTCACGTACTCATATATTGAGGCGTCAGAGGCTGAAAACACGGTGTGCGAATCTTACACCATGATAAAAATTTGGTCATACTGCCTGATGCTTTTGGAGAGAGAGTTTGTGTGTAAAAGAGAGGGAGGTTTTGTGGTAAATCTCTTATGATTTCCCTATGTGTTTGCATATATTTGTGTACACATGGAGGGACTGAAGATGATGATGATCTTCACTGGTTCCTACTCCTTCAGCTTTTCACATTTCCTCCACAGAAAGCAATCTCACATAAAACTATCATATAAAAAATTCATCCCGCTCGCTCTTTCTCCTTGCCGGCCGTTCTTTCAACTCTAGTGCAGTGTGATGAACAGCCAGCTGTCAGTTATTAAATCCACTAACACAATAAAAGAGTTTCTCCTCTCAGCTCAAGCTCCAGCCTTCTCAAAAAAAAAACGTCATATCGCTTGGAAAACCTTGATGTTGCTGGAACAGTGAAATTCAAAAGCTGGAGAACATTCATACCAAACTCTATCTCAAACAAGTCAGTGAGTTAGATGGTTTTGATGAAGGAAACTAGTTTCAGCTTCCTAGGCACCAATAATATCATGTGTAGTGTGCAAGAGTAAATGCAACAGAGCTTTAGACATAACATAAGGTTTTTAATAAACATAATGCTTAATTCTAAACAGAAATGTAATCATAAGCTGAAAAGAAAGGACATTATACTATATACAGGGGTGCACATAAAAAAAAAAAAAATGAATAAATAAAAAAAAAACATAAATATGAGTTGTGCATCGTCGGTTTCAGAGCAAAACACTGTTGAAAAGGCTGATTTTAAAAATTTCATATAAAAATAAAAAAGTAAAAAAAAAAAAAAAAGAAACAAAAAATTTTAATTAATTATTAGCATTGTGTTTTTAAGTGTGCTATTTTTTGTATTTTAAAATGTAATATATTCAATTTTAAATATATATTTAATATAATAATAAATGTATTTTAAATATAATACATTTAAAATATAAAACAAAGCAATCTCACATAAAATGATATATATTTAATAAAATACATATATTTTAAATATAATACATTTCAAATAAAATATATTAATTAATTATATTAATGTTGAAATATTAATTAATTCTATTAATTACATTACATTTAAAATATATATTTAATATAATAATAATAACTATATTTTAAATATGATAAATTTAAAATATAAAAACATAAAATATAAATCACATAAAACTATCATATATATATATATATATATATATATATAATATTATTATTATTATTATTATTATTATTAATATAATAATAAACTTAAATATAATGCATTTAAAATATAATATAGGAATTATTGTTTTTGTTTTAGAATGTAATATAGTAAGTTATAAAATATGATTAAAAGCTAAATAAAGTGCAACATCACTATTATTACTATTATTTAATTTTATAGTTATATTAAATGGGTCACGTTATGTGCAGTGCCAAACCAATTTTTTTATTTTATATTTGAATATATTTTATTTGTCTGAGTGTATGTATTTCAGTTTTTATATACATATTTTCTATATTATTTATT
This sequence comes from Labeo rohita, assembly GCF_022985175.1. NCBI lineage: Eukaryota > Metazoa > Chordata > Actinopteri > Cypriniformes > Cyprinidae > Labeo > Labeo rohita. The sequence continues at coordinate 30,310,485 of NC_066877.1, forward strand.
TATTTTTAGACATAACCAAGCTTAGACGTAATCAAGGTCATATTTAATGACCTCAATGCTTATTTCACAGTATGACAAGAAATAATTGAACATTCATGAAGGAATGTAATTCTCTTGGCATTTTGGCAGATGGCATTTTGATTTAACAGTGCTATTTAGACTTTTGGTCTTTATAAAAATAATCTACCTACCTATGCCTTCTTACCTTCTTATACCACTTAAGAAAGCAGCATTTGTCCATGTTTTTGTGTCTGTATCTGCTGTCTAAACTCTCACAGATCATATTTGCATAGTGGAAAGTTTCAGAACAAACTTGCTGTTTTAACTGGTAACCAGATGTTATGTAGTACATTCTGCACTTAAAATAAGGCACACTGAATGTCTAGAGTCTAGTGTGTCGTAAACATAAAGTGCGGTCATTGGGTTTGCTGGCTGAAGCCCTGTCCGTGGTGCTGAAGTCTCTGGTCTGGTGTTAGCGGTGTGTTCCATCAGCTGCTGCTGACACATGTTGGGCTCTTGGCCACCCTGCCCCCCGGCGCTCTATTAGAGCACAATAATTGGCGTTCAGGCAGGCGGAGAGCAGGAACTCATATCAGCAGCCGTATTATTAAATTTATTTGGAGAGCTGAATTTATTTGTCCTGAGGGCTTGTGTTTGACTCACGCTGACAGAGGACCATACACTTTCATACGTGCTGAAAATGTGTGCGCTTGTAGTGCATGCTGAAGAGTAACTAATGTGGTTAAGGTTTAGAGGCACCTGTTTATGCATATTAAGTGCATTGCTTTTTCAACAAAATTCTTCATTCCTCCTTTCAGTATTCAGGATACATAAATTAGCATGTCATGTAGAATGTCCAAATTGGCCTTTCATAAAGCTAATGTGGAAAGGTAATCGCAAAGGTACAAAGGTAATTTGTACTGTAATATACAAAACGTAATATGAAAATACAATGCTCTGTTTTATAATAGAATTCAACATCCATATATGTAGTCCATATAACTTTTTTTTATCCTTTGAAATAGTTATATATATATATATATATATATATATATATTCTTTTCAAGTATTACACATATATTACATTGAGTAATCTTAATTATCAAGTATATATAGATACAGATATAGATATAATTTAATTATATATAACATGATATTGTTATTATTATAACTTTTTTTGGATTATTGCTGTTTTGTTATATTCATTTTTTATTTAATTAATTGTATTGACAATACAACAATTGTATTGTATTTCTTATATTAATTTAATTAAATTTAAATAATGTAGATATGACATTATTCATATATTATAAGCAGTTTTAATTTTATATATATATATATATATATATATATATATAGATTATGTATTTATTTTTTTTTGTAATAATAAAAAAATATATACCTACCTTTGAAGTGGATTATCATTATGAAATCATGAAATATTGCCTTTCATAATGCCATTGCTTCTTATCTACTTTATATAGATTTATACATATAGATTTTTATGCATTGCCAAATGCTTTTATCCAAAGAATTTGCATTGCATTCAAATAAACATATTAAAACGTATACATTTCAGCAGTTTATGCATTCCCTTGAATGCATGATAAAATGGACATTGGACAAATGTGTTGTCTATACAATGCTGTGTTTTATATTAGTCTTAAACATCTATAGTACTAATGAAAAAGTTCTTGTAGTCCATATAACATTTCTGTCCATTGTAATGGTTAGATTTTTAATAATAAATTAAGGTAAAATAAATATTATTATTTTTAAATAATAATAATAATAATAGATTATTTATTATTATATTATTTAATTATATAATATAGTTTAATTTTCAAGTATGATTAATTTTTAATTTTATTAAATGAATTGAATGTTGTTATATTAAAATATTATATTTATTATTATATTATTTAACATATTATTATGTTATATTATTTATTATTGTATTTTATATATATATATATATATATATATATATATATATATAATATAAGATATCTTATTTCATGATATAGTAATTTTATTTCACAACAATTTATATCAAGTCATTTTTTGTTTATATATATATATATATATATATATATATATATATATATATGTATATGTATATATATATATATATATATATATGTATATATATATATATATATATGTATATATGTATATATGTATGGAGTCATTCAATTAAAATAAATAAAATAAATAATTAAAATGTGTGTGTGTATATATATATATATATATATATATATATATATATATATATATATATATATATATATATATATATATATATATACATATATACATATATATATACATATATATATATATATATATATATATATAAACCTTTTTTAATGACTTTATTTTTTATATATATTATTAATTGTATATTTTTGGTGTAAACAACAGAATAGTATAGAAAAAGAGAGAGTTTGTAGGTGCTTGATAGGCAAATGTAAAATACTGCTCCAGTGCGATTTTGTTTCTCTATGCTTTTCAGAGCACAGCATAAGATTTTTTTTGATAAAGTCTTCTTTTCACCCTGACCGACTTTTGGAGGTCTGGAAAACACCCTGTACTCGTGAATTAGTCACAACCTGAGTTTGAAGTTTAGTGGAAATGGATGTGATTTAATGTGCATGCAGGGCCATCTCTCTTTTATTTTTGCCTCTCTCTGACAGCATGACTCATGACAGCTGCAGTTAAAGTTAAAGACATGATAGAATGTTCTCAGGTGTTCGGGCCAAAGTGCCCTGGGCGTGTTACCTTTCATCTGTCTGTCAATACCAGCCACAGGCCACTTTGCCGAAATTACATAGTGGGCTGTGAAGTGGCAGATCGCGGTGAATGCCCTCAGCCTCATCTCGCTGTGATGTTGACACTGCGGATGGATGTCTGTGTCCTGTAAGCCACTCACACAGAGATCTGAACTCTTGCAGATCCGTCTTCATTTGAATGTGAGCTCGCTGGTGGCATTAAAGACTCTCAGGGTGAATAGCCCCCTCTTTCTTCTCTTCCTCTTTCATTAAGAGCCGCCCATGGCTCGTCAAACATGCTTTCATTCCCAAACGCACATCAGTCTGCTCTAAATCGCATCTTTGAAAGATAAGAACTAAAAGCGGGGAATGCTTTCGGCAATTACAATGCCAAACATGCCGCTAAATCACCTCTTTATGCTCGTTTCCACTGGAGCCATGTGCAAACCGGAAAATATCACCTGTGTGAGATTGATTTAACCTATTCCTTTAGGCTTGTGTGGTGAAATTCGTTGACAGTGCACATATTGACAGCATTCATACTGCATGTGTAAGCAGAAGTGTATTTGCATGTAGTTTAAGAAAACGCACTTTAAACTTTAAACTTTTATTGTCTTTTGCACAATATGAAATAATGTGAATTGTAATCACAGGTACACAAACGGCAGTTTCTATTCAGAATCCAGAATCCAGATTATTTAAAGGAATAATTTGTAAAAAATGATCAGTGTTTACTCTAAGGTTGTTTTGAATCTAAAAGTGTTATTTGTGTGCTTTGCAATGGGAGTGGATTATCATTATGAAATCATGAAATATTGCCTTTCATAATGCCATTGCTTCTTATCTACTTTTTATAGATATAGATTTATACATATAGATTTTTATGCATTGCCAAATGCTTTTATCCAAAGAATTTGCATTGCATTCAAATAAACATATTAAAACGTATACATTTCAGCAGTTTATGCATTCCCTTGAATGCATGATAAAATGGACATTGGACAAATGTGTTGTCTATACAATGCTGTGTTTTATATTAGTCTTAAACATCTATAGTACTAATGAAAAAGTTCTTGTAGTCCATATAACATTTCTGTCCATTGTAATGATTAGATTTTTAATAATAAATTAAGGTAAAATAAATATTATTATTTTTAAATAATAATAATAATAATATATTATTTATTATTATATTATTTAATTATATAATATAGTTTAATTTTCAAGTATGATTAATTTTTAATTTTATTAAATGAATTGAATTTTGTTATATTAAAATATTATATTTATTATTATATTATTTAACATATTATTATGTTATATTATTTATTATTGTATTATATATATATATATATATATATATATATATATATATATATATATATATATATATATATAAGATATCTTATTTCATGATATAGTAATTTTATTTCACAACAATTTATATCAAGTCATTTTTTGTTATTTTATCTTTGTTATTAATAATAAGAACCTAGATGCAAGTAACAAACTACAATAAAACAAAGACACAAATGAAATAAAGAGGGCCCTATAAAATCGTTTTGATTTTTTCCTAAATTTGATTTTAGTTGTTCTAGACTCTATTTTAATGGTTACATTAAAAAAAAAATTATCAAAAAACATGTCTAATGAATAAAACTTGCAGAATTTAACAGCAATTTACTAAAAGTTTAACAAAAATTAAGTTTTTAAGGCTGAAACGTATGAAATACGTTTTAATGATTTTTCTCAAATTTAGTTTTGTTTGTGAATCTCTGTTTTCCATTAATTTTCTGGATTCTATTTTAATCGTTTCATTACATTTTAATAATCAAAAGCATGTTTAATGAATATATAAAGGATAATTAGATTTGAAAAAGAGTTAATTTATTATAGGCTATTTCTTTCTTTCTTTTTTCCAGGAATACTGTGTTGTGTATTTACCATTTTCTGGTACATAAATTCTGGTAAATATTTTTTCTGGTAAATATTCCTTAAACATTGTTTTAATAATATTTTTTTTAGTAGTAGTACTGTAGTACTATCTTTACATTAAGTAATATATTATTATATTTCTGACTGTCAAGTTAAACCGAACTTTTATTTAGACGGGTTGCTGTGAGACCTTTAGTTTTCAGTAAAAGAAACGGTAAAATACTCATGAAGTGACTCTCAGAGCAGTTCTAGAGATTGTTCATGTGTTCATGTACTCATATATTGAGGCGGCAGAGGCCGTAAACACTGCGAGCTTCACACGTATGTGTGTAGTAAACAAACCTACGGGTCTGCGCCATTCACTAACACAGACACGCACAAATACGCCTCTTATTAAAATGCATTCAGTACCGGTACTAGTAAACGACGGAAAATATCTCGATACTTTAAGTACCGGTTTATCGTGCAACACTACAGCTATTGAACGGCTAATGAACCAGTGAGTATGAATGTTGTTATCTGTAATTAAAAAAAAAAAAAAAAGAGAAATTCCACTTTTTTTTTTTTTTTTTTTTTACAGGAAAATAGCCACATGCAGGTTTAAAATGACATGAGGAAGAATAAGTAAAGACAGATTTTCAATTTTTAGGAGCCTAAACCATAGTAATGACTTGCTCAAACTCTTCAACTCAAATAGTTGTCTTTCCTAACCCCTTCGGATTATGTGCAATGTTGTTTTATCTTTTAAAAGAAGACAGTTAGAGCTTTGTTTTTCAAGTTTAATAGTTTTACAGTCTTATAGCCAGACACAGAGAGAGATGTATTGAACATCTCCTCCACACAGCCGTGCGAGATGAATGAAAAACAAATCAGGGAGTGCATGTACATCTCCCAGATGACTGCATTTCATAGTCCTGCACTTTTGCATCAGCCAGATGAGCAGAGGTTTGTTTTTGTTTTTTGCTTTCATTGGATTGCTGTTTCTCTGTTATTGCAGAAGCACTCGCTCTCACAGTATCCCGATATGATGCACTCTGAGAAATTCATGCTGGGAGTTTTAAAAGCCCTAAGTTGGCTTTGGGATGCTGTGAAAGGGCAGATGCTGGTCTCTGTTTGTGTTTGACTGGTAACATTAATGAACTGATGTGTGTCCAGCTGCTAGTTAAACTGTCTCTGGACTGTGTGTACTTAGAGATGGAGGGACATGACACAGCTGTGCAAACAGGAAATCCTGTAATCTCCACTCGCTGCCCTCAGCACCCACACAAACAAGCCAAAAGTGACATGGCTTGAGTTCCAGTGTCAACACCTTTCTAGTGGTTACTCTTGACTCTGTGAGTCTGGTCCAGCAGAGATTGTCATGCTTTCTAAGGTAGCATCCTAACAGAAGTGGGTGTGATATAAGTGATCTGGCAGCAGTTTCATTTTGGGGTGAACTATCTATTTAATATGTATTTTATAAGTACTAATAAACAGCCAATATGGTAGTAATATGCATGCTAATAAGTAGCTAATTAATAGTGAGAATTGGTCCCTAAACTAAAGTGTTACCGCATTTACCTCATTCATGTATGCTGAAATATGTGTATATTTTATACGCTGTGTGTCATTTTTATGTAAGTAAATATTTTAAAAAATATATATATATACACTATACATAAAGTATGTAAAACAGAATATATAAATGCGACCCTGGACCACAAAACCAGTCTTAAGTAGCACAGGTATATTTGTAGCAATAGCCAAAAACATTCTATGGGGTAAAATTATCGATTTTTCTTTTATGCCAAAAATCATTAGGCTATTAAGTAAAGATCATGTTCCAAAAAGATATTTTGTACATTTTCTACTGCAAATATATCAAAACTTAATTTTTGATTGGTAATTTGCATTGCTAAGAACTTCATTTGGACAAATTTAAAGGCGATTTTCTTAACATGTATTTTTTTGCACCCTCAGATTCCAGATTTTCAAAGAGTTGTATCTCGGCCAAATGTTGTCCTATCATAACAAACCACACATAATAATAATAATAATAATAGCAACTTTTTATTTTACAATTCAGTTTTTTTTTTCTTGCAGTTTTGTGAGATAAAAAGTTGTAATTGCCTTTTTTATGTTCTATTCCATGGCAAAAAACAGAATTGCAAAGTGTAAACCCAAGATTGAGGGGAAAAAGTTTTTAAGATTTGTGATCCGTTTTTAAGATCCGTTTTTTTAAGAGTTGTGGGTTAAACACTCAGAATTGTGAGATTTGAACTTATAATTGTGAGGAAAAAAGCCTTGAGAAAAGCCTTATTGCACTTTTTATTTTGTATTTTTATTCAATGACTAAATTGGGCTTCCATACACTACACCACTTCTCCAGCCATTTAATTTATATTTGATTAAACGTTTAATTTTATTATAAAAATGTATTTTTCTTAGACTAAGGTGATTATATTAATGAAATATTTATTTTATTACAATTTAGTATATTTTACATTATATATTTTGTTATTAAAACATTTATTTATATTATTTTTATTTGTTAGAATTTTAAGTATTTTTTTTTGGCAGGTTTTATTTTCATGTCTTTTTAGCATCAAGGTTAGCTTTAAGCTTAGTTTTGGTCTGTGATCAGTCCCAATATCAGACGCTTCCAGTATCCACCTTTTTCGTCCGTAAGACAGGGCGCAGCCATTTGTAAATTTTATGGGTCTGGCTTCCGGTCTCATCCGCATCCAGCTATTTTTAGCTGTACATAACAGCTCACTTTGTTGCAAATTGGTGTGTTTTACCATATTATTTTAATGTATTATGTTAATTTTGAACACACTGGTTTGTAGTGCAAACCGTTTTACTGTTTACTGCATGTTGTTATTCTTCTCGTTATTTCCCTATAGCGGATAATGAACCGGAAACCTCGTCCATAGGCTTACTTCTGCGTTAAAACAAAGGTGGATAGACATGAAGTGAATCTAAGGCAATGACCTTCATGCCCTCCGGTCACCTGTGCCTGATGCAGACGATCCAACCGTCTCCCAAAACACCATCACCGCATCCTTTCCGTGCTTTTGTATCTACCACTTGTAGATTGAAGCTGATCTCAATGCTGTTTATGGATTCATGGGCAAAATGAGAACTGCAGAGGAAGCTAAATCAAAAGCGACAGACACAAAACGAGCCCGAGTCTCGGAGCCGCTCATTACACCGTAAACCATTAGCAGACCAGCAAGAGCAGAAAAGAGCAGAGAGATGAAAATCAAGGAGCCGTTTGACGCCCGCTGAAATTGCAGACAAATACTCCCGCAACACCACTCCCCTGACTCTTTTCAGTTTTCTTATGGAATATTAATCTTTAATAGGATAATAATTGTGGTAGCATATTTGATGTCACCCACCATTAGACTAGATTAATTAGGCCATTTAGTTTAGCTTAAGAAAGTGTCGCCCATGAAGAATGGGCCGAAGCGAAAGCAAAGAGCTGTGATTGGCTGCTTTATGTGCTTTGTAATGATTTTCATTGGATTTCATGGCTTTTCGTCTCTCATAGAGCATCTGTGCTTTAGTACTGATAGGTGTTGCTCAATGGTTTGGTCAATGACATCATACTTTTTATATCATTTGTTTATATGGTCTTTCGGTTATTACTTTTTTTTTTTTTTAACTTTCGATTTATAAACTAAAGTTATAATTATTGTGGTAACAATGAACAATACATTTATTACAGTATTTATTAATCTTTTTTGATGTTATTAAATATACAGTTGTTCATTTTTGTTATATTTGTTATTTCTTATATCCTGCAGTTCTGACTTTTTAACGTGCAATTGCAAGATATAAACTTGCATTTCTGGGAACGTTTTTTCCCCCTCAAAATTGGACTTAATAACACACAATTGCCAGTTTATAGTTCACAATTCTGAGGAAAAAGGTTTTTATCTCACAAGTCTGCTTTCAGGGTTTCTGCGGGTCTTAAAACCCATGAACAATATCATGCTTTTCCGTGAATTAAGGCCTTGAAAAGGTCTTAAATCAGAGCAGCAAGTCTTAAATTCATATAATCATGGCGTTAATTTTTGTGAGGGATTGTTTGCTCATGTGTTTCATTTTAAAGTGAAGGTTAATAGAAAGCATAATTTCTGTGCTACATGGCTTAGGTCGCTCAATATTCATTAAACAATATGCGGTAGATGGCGCTATGTGCTGCTTCAGTGTCAGTCACCTGAAGAAGAACTTGTCGTTTTGATTTTTTTATAGTAATAAAATTAATTTAGTTCAGTTAGAGAACAGACAATACAATTAAAACTGAACATGGCTGCTCAGTGTAGTGTGCCGAACGACAGTCGCATCACATTTTATTTATCACGTGAAGAGAGTAAGTTGAGCTGACTGACAAGAAGAGGGGTGAGAAAGACAAGTTTCAAAACAAAATTATTAAAAATATTTTGGATTTTAAAAAGCCTGTTGACTTCTGCCATTTATCTAAGGTGATACTGGAAGTTTCATATTTATTTGGTTCCACAGTCTTTGCTGATTTTTATTTATCTAAACTGTGTAATTTATAATTTTTTTATTTTATATTACATTAAGATGTATGTCGTGCTTCCAAGCATTCTTATTCGCTTTGCCAGTAAACGTTCTACGTTTCTTATTTATTTGGTTACACAGTGTTTACTGATTTTCAGTTTTGTATACCTATTAAACTGTGTAAGTTATTATTTTAAATGAGGCACATAACATGGTGTGTTATTATTTTTGTTAATAAAAGTTTACGTTACGTTAATACCGCTAATTTGAAAGTGAAAGTAAAATGCGCACAACGCTTTTACAAGCTACTTAAAACCAAAGGCAAGTGAAGAAAAGAGGGAAAACTCAAACTAAAAACATACAACTGCTTGATGCCAAATTGCCGCTAATGTGAAAGTGAAAGTAAAATGTGCATGCCACTTTTACAGAAGGAAAGTGAGGAAAAGAGGGAAAAGAGTAAAACTCGAACTATACTTGGAGAATATATTGCTGTATTGTTTTCTCTTCAAATTTTTTTTTTCCCTTTTAACTAGCACAATTGCTAGTTATTAAGTCAGAATTGTGAGATATAAACTGCAATTCTGTGAACATTTTCTGTGAACATCTCCCTCAAAATTGGACTTTTTAACAATTGTGAGAAAAAAGGTCATAATTGCAAGAAAAAAAGCCAGAATTGCGAGATATAGTCATACAGTTGTGAGTAAAAAGTAAGAATTGGGAGTTTTTTATCTTCCAGTTCTGGCTTTATTTCTTGCAATTGAGTGTTTATATCTTGCAATTCTGATTTTATGACTCTCAATTGCAACTTTACATCACACAATTCTGATTTCATTTCTCAGAATTGCAAGTTTATATCTCACAATTCTGAGGAAAACAAATCAGGATTGTAAGATGATAAGGCACATTCTGTGGCAGAAATGGGCTTCCATAATGGGCTTCCATAATTTTAGGCATCCTTATTTGTCATAAAACTTTTATAGAGGGTGAAGAATTTGATCAGCAGTTTTTTTTTTTTTTTTTACTAGTGTTTAGGTTCCTTTACTGTAAATCTATACAATAGTCATACAGGTTTGGAGCAATATGAGCCAGAATTGACATTTTTCCTATGAACTAACCTTTTAAAATGTGTCTATGAAGAAAGAGAAAGCAGAAATACTGACATCATTTCCTTGACAGTGTCTTTTCTTCCAGTTAATCTAGCAGCTCTTCATATGGGCTCTGTGTCACACCACCGTATAAAAGCCCCCTCACTATAGCCTCAAGTCAACGCATCCCTGCATCTCCACTCTATTATGAGCTCTTTTTTAATGAAATGTTGAATTTTCCTCTTGTGTTTGTGTTGTGTTTTTCACCTGAGCTCAAGCGGCATCCGTGTCAAGGGGGACTAAAAGCCCGTTGATGTCAATAACTGTATTTTTCCTCCGAGGCAGCTGAAGATGAGGTCTAATCGAATGGATATTAAAGTCACAATAGACTGCTCCTGCTATTACGGCCTGTCAAGCACGGCCCTTTCTCTCAAAGATTAGTTTCTCCTGCTGAATATTTATACACTTACTGTAGGCTTAACCTCACAGTCAATGGCGTTTCATTCCTCTTCTATCCTATTCTCTGCTCTCCTCTTTCATTTCTGTCCTCTTCTCACCTCTTCTTCTCCTCTTGTTCGCACTGCTCCACTCGCCTGTCTAATTAAAGCAGCTCGGGATGCATGATGCCATTATTTAGAGACATTATATGACTGCCAATACTCTCTCTTTGGTACTTGCATTGCCAGTTCTTTTGGAAAAGTGTCATTTTCAGTGAGACTAATGGTTGGAAAGAGTGTGTTTGTTTACTTGAATTTGTCACTTTATTGATCTAAAATGACATTTATGTTATCAAAGATTTCTGTTTGTAAATAAAAGATTTTTTTTTACTTTCTGTTCATCAAAGAATTGTGGGGGAAAAAAATAATGGTTTCCACAAGAAGCAGTACAGCAGTTTTCAACATTGAGCATCATATTAGAAGGATTTCTGAAGGATGATGACACTGAAGACTGAAGTAATGATGCTGAAAATTCAGCTTTGCATCACAGAAATAAATTACATTTTAAAAGTATATTAATCTGTGGAGCATTTATTTTAAATTGTAATAATATTTCACAAACAAAACAAATATTTCAAAAACGATATCACTGTTTTTACTGTACTTCTGATCAAATAGTAAATATATAAAAAATATATAGTATATATATATATATACATGCATAATGTTGTTATTATTATTATTATTATTATTTATGTCTAATTATTTGAATGCATACTTAATTTATTCAAATTTATTCTTAAAATAGCATTATTAAAGGCTATTCTGTGTTGTTTATTTAAAATGTTCTGGTTATCAAATGAAGGCATAAAACATTAATTTATCTTTTAATTATTGAAAAGTAAGCAAACTTTTTTTGGCAAACAATGGGGAATTTACTATTAAAATTAAAACATGAGAGAAATGTTGTGTGATTATACCCTAAAAAATGTTTGTTACATTTTAGTAGTAGTAATAATAATAGTAATATATATCTGGCACAATATCTTCAAGTTAAACCAGACTTTTATTTTGACGGGTTGCAATGTCTACCTTTACATTTCTGTGTGTATATGATATAACGCTAGTTTTTGTCACATGTAGCGGTCAAATGCTCACAAAGTTACTCTCAGCAGATATTGTTCATGTATTTATGTCCTCATTTAGTGAGACGACAGACGCTGAAATCACCGCGAATGTCACGTGCACTTCATTGAGTGTAGTAAACAAAACCGCTCGTCTGCTCCATTCATTGAAACAGAGACACGCAGAACATGCAGGATTCACATTTAAATGGTATTTTTGCGGTGTAATATTGACAGATACTAGTCCATATTTTGGTTTGATTTAAGTGTAATGACCTACTTTTGATTAATTCATTCAAACTTTGACAAATTCCGTGACATTCCGCGTCATTCAGTAAATTCCTTTTTTTTTTGACTGGATTCCGTGATTCCGTCCACGTTTTCTGCATCGTGGAAATCATAGGGCCCTACATAGCCCTACACCACCTAGGCATATATATATATATATATATATATATATATATATATATATATATAGTTATAGTAAGTCAGTGGAATATTTCCCATCCATCAGGTTGCTTGCTGAAGTAATAGCACCGTTCTCCTCAACAAGCTGCATGATTTAATGTTTGATGCTGCATTTATGTCTGTACCGTAATCGGTGTAGGATGTTTAATGCTTCTTTTCAGGGGTTTGTCCAAATCACTGACCCCAAGGTTAAGCTAAAGTATCTGTGATTATAGTTATTTGGCTTACTTGATCAAACAGCACTAATGATGATCTGTCTGTGTTTCTGTCAGGTGTGGCCGGTGCTCAGCAAGCGCAGGGCCAGTCGAGGCGTTTCACCACCATGGATGTTGATGAGGAGGAGAACATGAGTGAGTGCTCGTATCTGAACCCCAAACCCTCCATTCCAGCACAGAGCCCTGCACACTCCCCTTAACTAATGTGTCACTTAGTCAACAGTTCATGTGCCTTCCCGTCCCTCTCTACACCCCTCACGCTGAGCAACCCTAGCTGATACACACAGAAGAGATGTGCGAGGACCACTTCCTGTTGAGTCAGAATGGCCAGGATTTTTATATTGCATCTTCAGTCAATTCAGAAACCCTTCCACATAAGCTTATTGGCTGACAGGCATATGTTATATATTGGGATTTTCTACTCCTTTTTGTACTTTTGCTTCATTCTGTTGATACAGTTGAAACCAATTGATACAATTAAGTTAATCCAAATTCAGTTGAGGATTTTTGGAGGAAAAAAGGATCTTAAATGGATAGTTCACCTAAAAATGAAAATTCTGTTTTTAATTACTCACCCTTTTAATTACTCACCCAAACCCGTAAGACCTTTGTTCGTCTTCAAAACACAAATTAAGATATTTTTGATGAAATCCAAGAGCTTTCTGACCCTGCGTAGACAGCAATCCAACTGAAACATTCAAGGCCCAGAGAGTTAGTAAGGATATCATTAAAATAGTCCATGTGACATCAGTGGTTCGACCCTAATGTTATGAAGCTACGAGAATACTTTTTGTGCACAAAGATGACAAAAATAATGACTTCCCCCTGCTGAAAAAAAATAAGCTGGTTGGCTGGTTTTAGCTGGTCATCCAGCCTGGTCTTAGCTGGTCATAGATGGTTAGCAGGCTGGATTCAGAGGGGTTTTGGCCACTTCCTTAGCTGGCCAGGTTGGGAGACCAGTTGGAACAACCAGCTAAAACCAGCCTGACCAGCCTAGCCAGGCTGGGAGACCAGCTAAAACCAGCTATTTTCAGCTTAAACCAGCTAAGACCAATCAGCTAGTCTAGGCTGTCTAGGGTTTTTTTTTTCAGCAGCGTTATTAAAATTTCTTCTCTTCAGTGCCTTGTATGTGTCAATTGCATTGCTGTCTATTCAGGGTCAGAATGCTCTCAGACTTCATCAAAAATATCTTAATTTGTGTTCCGAAGATAAACAGAGGTTTTACGGGTTTGGAATGACATGAGTTTTTTGCAATGAAAGTAGTCAAAATAATCTGGCATGGCATTAAAAAAAAGCAAATAATCTATTCAGACTACAGTTCATCTGTTTTTAGTGGTTTTTGTGTCTTTTGATAAAAATAACTTTTGTCCATATGACCAGAAAACATAATAATAATAATTTCAAATGGCTTGTTTTTGATTTTTACCTTAGTTCATCCAAAAATTTAAATCTAACAGTCAAAAATGAACACGGTCATAAAACGACACCATCATGTTGTTTTATGACTGTGACACACAAAAAAGATATTTTGAAGAAAATTGGGGTTCAAACATTTTAAATTAATTTATTTCTTTAATAATAAATAAAGATAATAAAGAGATTTGAGTGAGTAAATGATGATATAATTTTCATGTTCATTTTTGCCTTTAAAGGATTACTCCACTTCCAGAATAAAAATTTCTTGATAATGTATTCACCCCCGTGTCATCAAGATATTCATGTCTGTCTTTCTTCAGTTACAAAGAAATTACGTTTTTTGAGGAAAACATTCTAAGATTTTTCTATATGTATTGGACTTCAATGGTGCTTAACGAATTGAAGGTTTCAATGCAGCTTCAAAGTGCTCTAAACGATCCCAGCCGAGGAATAAGGGTCTTATCTAGTGAAACGGTCAGTCATTTTCTTCATCTTGTCTAGCTCTGCCATGCATGTGCATACTCTGTGCACTCCAGTTCACTGTTTTACCTTTTTTTGTAAAGGGCATTTGATCTTCTTTGCATGTTCACTTTGTAATCACTAGGTCGGTACTTCTGCAGCAATGTAGGATGATTTTGGAGTTGGAGGAGAAAATGAGATGGGAGTTTTTCGACATGCCCTAACTGTATTGAACCGGAGTGCACAGTTTACGCATGTGCATCGCAGAGCTAGACAAGACGAGTATATAATTTGAGTATATAAAAAGTATATAAATTGTAGCTTTTTTTTTTATAAAGAAAATAACCGATCGATCAACTGAAGAAAGACATGAACGTCTTGGATGAAATAGGTTAAATTATCAGGAAATTTTTATTTTGGAAGTAGAGTAATCCTTTAAGTACTCCTTTTTATGCCATTGCAATTTTAGAAAAAAAACGGTAGCTACATAATTGAAAACATATTATAGATAATAAAATTGTATTTTAATTTGTTTTAAAACACTAATAAATTATCAATGTTTAAAAACGTAGAACCATCAAATTATGAATATTGATGTTGTGCTCAATAATCATATAATAATCATACTTAGTTTTCTTCATGACGAAAACGTACGTGTGGGAACTTTTCGTAAGATGTGAAGTACCAAAAGGTACATATCACTGCAGTTTCCAACAGAGATGTCCACTAGAGGCGGTAAAGCAGCGAGCACTTGTAATCTTTTTAGTATATGTTTCGCTTTCTGTGCTTTTCCGTGACAAGCTTGCTGATAGCACGGAATTAGAATTAGGATGCGGAATTCTTGGGTACAAATCCCGTGAAAAACATGACTTACTATGAAAGAGCTAAAAGACGAAAGATTGGAAAACAAGCTAAAAAATCAGGTGTAGTGCGGACAGTACGTTATTTTAAAACGTCACGGAGCATTAGAGTTATAGCGCCACTCAATGGTCATTTCAAGTCAGAGTGGTGACACGTACAATACCAGTGTCACATAAAACATACCATATGTATGTTGATCTGTTCCATGGAAAGAAAACTGAACAAGTCGGCGCCAATATCCTTGTGGGTAGCGTTTCGACATACAGCACCGTTGCGCTCCGGACGTCCCGTGTTCGAATCCCGACTCGAGGACCTTTTCCGATCCCGCCCCCTTCTCTCTCTCCCACTTCGTTTTCTGTCACTTCTAGTCTGTCCTGTCATAATAAAAAGGCAAAATGCATAAAAATAAATCTAAAAGAAAGAAAGCGAACACTATTTTAGCACCACATTTCTGTTAGAAACTGCAGTGATATGTACTTATTGGTACGTTTTTCGCGTCTTGCAAAAACGTTCCCACAGGTACGTATTCCTCATGATACAAGGTTGCAATAATCGTTTATCATAGAAATGTTGCGTTCCCTAATTCATTGGGCTTTACTTGAATGTGATCAATGAAGACTGATCGGATTCAAGAGTAGAGAAATACACAGCGTTCTTTCCGTGTCTCAGAGTCCCGTTCCTCTTCATTCAGCAGTGCTGTGAATAGAAGCTTCTGGGAAGAGTTGTTAACCCAGAGGAAATGTAACCCTCTATTGTCCCGTCACTCAGCCGCTTCTGTTCAGAGCCACTGACAATGGAGGGTCCCGTCATTTATTACGGATCTGTAGTGAAGCGGGCGCTTTCTTATTTAGATTTTCTTCCGATAAGCGTACTTGATATACAAAAGCTTTCTACCTGTGACAGTGCATATTTCTCTATCAGGTTTAGAAGTATGGGATTATGCATTCCAATTCAATGCTTGGCAAGTGCGACGGTTATATGCGCTCATTCAGCATCAGATTTTCCAGTCTGATGACTAATAAAAACAATTTTTTTTTGTTGTTTTTTTTTGCCTGCTTTTATAGCAGCCAGTATTTTTCTGTTCATTTTCTCCATAGGAGTTTCAGAAAGCTTTGAACATTTTCACCAAGAAGTGCATTCGACTGCATTGCCATTCACTGATTAACAATTAATATGGTGGCCTTTTGGACTCTACTAATGCACACAAATGTAGATGGTGCACCTCACTTACTGGACTGTTACTGGCTCTAGAGGAAACATGTGATTTAAGCTATCGGTGCCTCTGCAGGTGTTTGCTTTTCTGTGCATTGAAAGAAAAATTGGATTAAGAACTTTTTTTTTTTTTTTTTCTTTTACTCAGAAATTGCTAATACATTTTTTAAATAATTGCAATTAATCGGCAAGTAACACAAATTAAACTTTTTTTTTTTTTTTTTTTTTTTTTTTGGAAGTAAAAAGTCTAAAATTTTATTTTTCTAATATTCTGTTTTATTTAGAACTACTAAAACTGAAAAATCATTTTATGGCACGTAGTGAGGCCATATTTTTAACTGCCAACTGCAAGAACTGTAAGGTTCATACTTTTTCAGCATGTGTGATTGATTTTACTTTCAGCTGAAGGTGGACTGACAGCTTGAACATCTCTAGTAAATAAAAAGCTGTTTTTGTTTTTTCCAGGGCTGTTAAAGCTAAATCTTCTGAGGTTTCTTTGTTTTTAGTGTAACATTTGCTTTACTCTGAAATCTAGCGATCTGCCTTGCTGTTTACTTCTTTGCTCAGATCTTAATTTAAATTAAACCTAACTTTTGAAGCATTCTAGATACAAGTATGATCCTCACACGAAGCACAGATTTGGATGAAATGATTTGACACTCAAACAAATATTGTGTAAAATAGTTCATTTGTAATTACACTGCCATTCAAAAGTTTTGGATTTTTTTTTTTTTTTTTTAAGTCTTTTATGCTCATCAAGGCTGCATTTATTTGATTAAAATACAGAAAAAACTGTAATATTGTGAAATATTATTGCAATTTAAAATAGTGTTTTTCAGTTTGTATATACTTTAAAATATAATTTATTCCTGTAATGCAAAGCTGAATTTTCAGCATCATTATTCCAATCTTCAGTGTCACATGATCCTTCAGAAATCATTCTAATATGCTGATTTATTAACAATGTTGGAAAGTGTTTTTTTTTCTTTTTTTTTTTTTGGAACTTGTGATACTTTTTTCAGGATTCTTTGAATAAAATGTTAAAAAGAACAACATTTATTTTAAGTATATTAAAATGGAAAACCACTATTTTAAATTGCAATGATATATATATATATTTTTGTATTTTTGATAAAATAAATGGTACTTCGGTGAGCATAAGAGACATTAAAAATCATACTGATCGTACTAACGTTTGAACAGCAGTGTAAATTGTATGTTTTGTTAACTCTTTTTGTTACTCATTGAATTATAAGAGTACGGATGGACTTTTGGGTGGCATATAATGCTTTAAAATGCCAGGCATTTTAGTAGGCAGCTCACTAGGTTTTAGCAAGAATGATTTCCATTATTTAAGCCAGAATTGATCACATGACGTCAAATTGATTTTATGATTTGAAGAGAGAGTATGTGTGTGTAACGTGGATATGTGCATTCACATTCATAAGAAGGGTTTTGATTTTTCAGATTCTGCTCCAGACTGTTTTGTATATTTCTCTCTCCCTCCCTTGTATCTCTTTTTCTTTCTTTCTCCACGTTTTCTCTGTTCTCCCCCTGTGTTTTCTCTCACATGGCTTTCTCTCTTCTCAGATATCTTCATTTTATTTCTTCTCCTGCCTTGCACCCACTCCCTTATCCTCCCTGTTGTTCCTACTGTTTGCAGAGAGCTCTTACTCTGTTCCCCTACTGTTCACGGATGCTATTCTCTCTCTACCAGAGCACTGAAAGCAGTAACCTAGCGAGCTTTTGCTGAAGGATGTTATAAATGAAAATTTAGCCAAAGTTCCATCAGCTTTGTCAACAGGACATGATGATGTGTGTTTCGTCTGCTTATTAAGGGAAAACAATTGTGACCTGTAGATATACACACATAAGATGATGAGTCTCAAGAAAACACATCCTGGTTTTATTTCAACCTAAAATCAAAATAAAATAATAATACAGCAAAAGTTATTTTATTTTATATTATTTTATGTTATTTTGTTATTTTATTTCATTTGATTATTCATTGTTTTTACTGTCACAGTTAACAAATTAATGTATGCCATTTAATTATGTTGCATATTTTTTTAATACTTTAATATTTTTAATACCATTGCAGTGTTTGTTTAATTTGATTTCTGGAACCTAATTTAAATCATTCAGGAGTTAAAAGCACTGTTGCATTAATATAAAATGCCTAATATTTGTATGAAGGCATGCATATTTATTTATTTATTTACTTATTTTTATAAGTCATAAGTGTACATTTTTTTAAATTGAGCTTTATGAATCATCTGAAAGCTGAATAAATAAGCTTTCATTGATGTATGGTTTGTTAGGATAGGACAATATTTGGCTGAGATACTATTGAATCAAAATATTAGCCTTTAAAGATGTCCAAATGAAGTTCTTAGCAGTGCATTTCTACTAATCAGAAATTAAGTTTTAATATATTTATGGTAGGATATTTACAAAAAATCTTAATGAAACGTTATCTTTACATAATATCCTAATTATTAGGATTGTATGCCAAAAAATCGATAATTTTGACCCATGCAATGTATTTTTGGCTACTGCTACAAATATACCCATGCTACTAATGACTGGTTTTGTGGTCCAGAGTTACAAATAATAATAAAGCAAACGTTATGTAAATATTTTTTACTGTTTATTTTTTATTTTTTATTTGTCATACTTTTTACTGTCACAGTTACCACATTAACATTAATGTATTATTTGTATAATTTTTTTATGCATTTATATTTTTTATATCATTACAGTGTTCATTTAATTTGATTTCTAGAACCTAATTTAAATCATTCAGGAGTTAAAAGCACTGTTGCATGAATATAAAATGGCTAATAATTGTATGAAAGCATGCATATTTATATTTAAAGTTTTTTTTTTTTTTTTTTTTTTTTTTTATTACTTTATTTTAAAGGAACTGACTACAGTACAAAAATAAACGTCTTTTAATTAAATGAATTAAAATCTTTTAATTGATTGACAACCTTACTGAGACCTTTTTGATAGTTATTTATACTTTATTTTGATTTTGGGTTGAAATATGAAGCTTGATAGGTTTTGTGAGATCAGAGAAAAATGCACAAAACACCACACTAAAAACATTACAAATATTTTTTATTGTGAACCCAATTTTATTGGTGTTTTCATAACCCCTGTTTATATAAAGGGACCTGAAAAAGTGCATTTGTCATCCCTCAAAAAGCGCCTTATTTAAGGAGTTATTATTCTTTTTTAAAGCTTTGTTTTTGTTCTTCATTAATACATATTTTATCTCCAACAAGATGATTGATTGACTCTGCACGCGCCATTGCCTGCAAAACTGCAACTGTACTTTAAATTAAACTGATGATTATGATAATTTAGATTTTATACCTCATAGTCTTCCTTAATTATATTAATTAATCGCCTTTTTTTTTCCTTGAAAGATTTTTTCATCTCTGGAATTTCTCTCATAATGATTTTTCACAAGATTAGTCTAAAAATGTGTCATGCTAGAGTCCCTCGGCACACACAACAAAAGGAACACACATCACTTGTTCGGTTACAAAGAAAGATAAAGGAATCTATAAATTTTACATTTACAAGATCCTGCAACGAAGGCGTTGTAAGTTACTCTTTCTGGGCACCGCAGGTTCATGCAGCACCGACGTAAAGGAAAACCGCAACCTGGACAACGTCTCTTCTAAGGAGGGAGCTGGCCTGGTGGAGCAGCTCCCCAACGGTAGTGGAGGAGGGGGTCGCAAGCGGCCCCTGGAGGAGGGCAACAATGGCCACGCGCACTCCAAATTCAGACCCAAGAAGCGTAAGAAAACGCCAGGGCCGGTTCTGCCCAAGAACGCCCTGATGCAGCTGAATGAGATCAAACCGGGTTTGCAGTACAAGCTGCTCTCGCAGACCGGCCCTGTCCACGCGCCAGTCTTCGTCATGACCGTTGAGGTCAACGGTCAGTTGTTCGAGGGCTCCGGGCCTACGAAGAAAAAAGCCAAGCTGAACGCCGCAGAGAAGGCCCTTCGTTCCTTCGTGCAGTTTCCGAATGCATCCGAGGCTCACCTGGCCATGGGCCGTACGCTCACCGTCAACACGGATTTCACCTCCGACCAGGCTGACTTCCCTGACATGCTCTTCAACGGGTTTGAGACGCCGGCACCGTCCGAGGAAACGTTTTTTCTGGGCTCCAACGGCAACGGCTCCTTAAAACCGCTGGGAGAGTATCCCGTGCCCCAGGCGCCAGGTACGAACAGCCTCGTGCAGGCGCCGCTGCCGCCGCCCTCCTCCTTCACCTCCTCGACCAGCGGCAAAAACCCCGTCATGATTCTCAACGAGCTGCGGCCGGGCCTCAAATATGAGTTTGTGTCAGAGAGCGGAGAGAGCCACGCTAAGAACTTTGTGATGTCCGTGACCGTGGATTCGCAGACGTTCGAGGGCTCGGGGCGTAATAAGAAACTCGCAAAAGCCCGGGCTGCTCAAGCGGCTTTGTCGGCGCTCTTCAACATGCAACTGGACCAGACCCCGTCCCGCCAGCCCATCCCGAGAGAGGGGCTACAGCTGCACCTACCACAGGTATGAGATCCACACCTCTACAAAGTCTTTCTTATTGGCGTGAAAACAACACAATAATGACTAATGTGTAGTTTGTAAAAAAAAAAAAAAAAATCTGTTGTAATTTACTCACCTTCATTTCATTCCAGACCCACAAGACTTTGGTTAAAGCACAAATTAAGAAGTTTATAACAAAACCCTAAGAGGTTTCTGTCCCTTTATTGAGAGTCCAGGTAACCAAAATTTCTAAACAGTTTAATAAAGGAATAATTCACCCAAAATAAACATTTGCTGAAAATATACCCACCATCAGGCCATCCAAGATGTCGATGAGTTTGTTTCTTCATTGAAACAGATTTGGAGAAATTTAACACTACATAACTTGCTCATCAGTGGATCCTCTGCAGTGAATGGGTGCCGTCAGAATGAGAGCCCAAACAGCTGATAAAAACGTCACAATAATCCACCAGTAATCCACACTACTTCACCCCAACATCTTGCGAAGTAAAAAGCTGCTTGCTTATAATAAACAAATCTGTCATGAAAATATTTTTAACTTCAAACTGCTGCTCTCCATAATATTGAATCTTCTGCCTTAGGAGAGAAATATGCACAGATCAAGCACTGTTTACAAGTGAAAACAGTCCCAAATGTCAGTGGATTTTGATGTGTGAGGACAACAGGGGATGGAAATTTGCACTGAAGGAAGTGTTATTATAGATTATGGACAACAGTTTATCCAAAAATGATGAAACTTTATATGATTAATTTAGGTTTTTATTTAAATCTAAACAATGAACCATTGAGGTTTATTCTAGCATGTGAGACACAATTTTCTGTGTTAACACAGTCCAATTCACTCTGTATGTTTATATATAATTTGGATTAAACTAGGCTGTCAAGATTCCTCATTTCAATTCGAGTACTTGATTTTAAAAAAGTGTCGAGTAATTGGCAAAATACCGGAAGTGGTGCATTCCACGGACGAGAATCCATGAAATGCATTATTAGGACGTTTTCCAAATCTGCATGATATATTAAACCCATTTAAAAATCACAATAAAGCATAATGCTATTGTGAATTCACAAACACTATGATTCAATTAAATAAATATACGCGATGCAGGTTTAATACATGCGCTTAAATTATTTACATACATGTTTGCATACGTGTGTCTCAGAGCGGCTCCTTTCACAGTAAATTCTGCTCCACACAAATTGTCACTTACATGGGTGGGGCGTCTCAAACTCCATCTCTGCATATTATAACGTTCATCTGGAAACGCAACGTTTGCCATTTTATCAGATTTGTAAGGTAAATCATTTATAAACCTATGCAAACACAGGAGAATACATCAGTATCTCTCTCAATATGCTAACTGTTCATCCTGATTTCAAAATCAAAGCCTAAACCTTCACTCTGAGTTTATACGTTTTGATGTCCACATATTCAAGAAATAACAGTGGCTGTAGCCTTTCCATCATAAAGAAATGGCCAAATATTAAAGATTAAGTGGACATTTGAATTAAATGTTGTTTAGGCAATATTAAACAAGGATTAGTTCATGCAGTAAAGTGTAAAAACAATCGTCAGGCCTGTGGCACCCTCTGCGGTCATTTGTTATAATGTGTAATGTATATTAGCTCTATTGTTTATAATACATTATGTATTTTAACAGATCAATAAAAACATATGATTAATTGCTTTTAATACTTTGTTTAAACCAATTATTATTACCTCATTGCTATTATGTAGCATTTTAAGTAATTTTAAAGGTTATTGTTAGCTTAGGGCTGTTTTTATTACCTTAAAAAAAAGTATTATAGTTATCCAGTTACTCGATTAATCATCTACTTGATTACCAAAATAATCGTTAATGACAGCCTTAGATTAAACTGCTCGATTCATATGGATTTGCTGAATGCCACCTTTTATAAGCTTTTTGTATCTTTAAGTTTTGGTTACCTGGACTTTCAGTGTAGTTACAAAAACAATTTTCATTTTTAGGTGAACTATCCCTTTAAGGGTGCTTTCACACAGAGTGTGTTTAAAAAAGACTAGATGAACTATTAAGTGAATCACTGAGGTTGTAATGCAACCGCTAAATAGATGTGGGATGGAGTCTATTTCATTATAACATTTAGATGTAGCACAGCATAGACGCATCATCTCAAACGGCCTATGACCTTTTAGTTTATTCACCAAGCTTTTGAAAGGTAATTTAATTATTAATATATATGCAGCAGTAAATACTAATGGTTTATTTATACCCTAGAGATATGCAGGCCTCAACTGGTCAGACTGCCTTGAAGTTAGACTTTAATTAAAGTTAGAGGATTTTTCCACAAACTCAAACTTTAACGCTGAACTTCATTTAAACCTTTAAAAACTTGTACTGCGACTTCCTTTAGCACAAGCACCAGACTGGCTGATAAAGTCTGATTGTATCTGATCTGTAACAATCTGACGAATATAAGAAATCGGTCCTTCACATCTCATAGTGTTTAATTGAAGTTTCTGATCCGTTTAAGTTTATCAGAGATCATCATCTAAGCCTTTATAGCGCAAAGCGCAAAGCCGGCACAAATGACCATCTTCATTAGGAACAAAGCCTAATGGAAATGAAGATGAGCTCTGTCAAATTTGGGATGATTGAGTGATATAGCTTAAAAACTTTTCTTAATATGTTTTATACCTTTTTTCATTGGTATTCCGCATTAATATATTTTATTTATTTGCTATGCCATAAAATGGATTTTTGTTTTATTTTTTTATTATAACTACACATAATTTATCCACATATATTTTTACTAAAATATGTTTATATATTAAAAAAAAAAATCTTTAATGTTGAGACATGTTGTTGGAAATTCTAAATTGAATCACTTAATTGTCCTGAACTGATTCATTTCATGAATCAGATGAATCAAACTTACCGACTCCTACTGACTTAAATCTCTTATCATTTTTGTACAGTACATGCAAGTTTTTAGACAAAGAACGGCCTAGGAACTTGTCTTTAGGATATTTTAATGATTTGAACATTTTTATCTGGCCATTATGTTGCTCAGTGTCATGTCACTAGCAAAGCATTGGATATATGTCATGCATATTCAATATATTGCTCATGCCTGCCGGTGAAACAACACGCTGAGTCGAAATGACCAACGACTGGCGTTTGTGTGAGAAGACGTCTATTTACACTTTTCTAAAATCCTCTGTGTTAATCCTGCTTTTGAGATAAGGCCAGGCCTGGAAGCGACCCAATCTTAATTAACATCTTCCTCTGAACCGTGTCAAAACAAGAACATTTTGTTTCAGCCTGCCCACTACCTGTCCGCTAAAGAGCAGTCCTGTCAGCGGCATGTTTTGTCTCTGATGCTGATGGCTCTTGGGTTGTCCGTCTGCGTGACAGATGCACCGCCATGAATGCAAAACCCCATTATCCATCCCTAATCTGATAGCCACATATTTAACATGCTGTCAGTATGAGACCTGAGGTGGAGAGGCGTATTTGTTTTAACCAGATGGCGAGAGGTTAAATAGACTCCCGTCACGGGACGACTGATCGTTTCAGGAATGTTTTTCCTGCACTCGTGTGGCGAGACGGACTGACCTCACATCCACAATTGAAAGGTTAAATGATATAGCAGTAACAGTGGGCAAGTGTATATATACAAGTAATGTTTTATGACACGGTATACGTTTTTGCTTTAAATGTAACAGATAATGGCACATCTTAATAACCTTATGATAATGGACATTTTTAATAAATCTTATAATATAATAAAACTTATATATAGTTTTCCTATATTTATTGCTTTATGTAATAACAATAATTAATAATTATATTTAATCATTGGATTGTTTAAAAAATGGACATAGGCTTATGAAAATATAGCACTTATTAGTTCAACAACAAAATTATATAATATAATTATCTAATAATTGTATTACAATTATATATTCAATTTTCTTAAATAATATTTATTTTGTTAATTTTTATTATTACCATAATTATAAAATGTTGAAACACTGGATTCTATAGAAATAAAATATGTATTATTATATATATATATATAATTTCAATGGTGCTTATTAACCACTATTAATATGATTATCTAATATTTCTAAGATTATTATTGCATTTTGATATATACCTTTACTTAGAAAATGACACTGTAATTTCCACTTAAAATTATAAATTACTATATATATATATATATATATATATATATATATATATATATATATATATGTATATATACACATACAATTTTTATAAATAATGATATTTTATATAATTTTATTATTTAAATATTTATTTTTATAAAATTTTATACCTTTATATAATATATATATACATATATATATATATATATATATATATATATATATATTTATATATTTATATATATATATATATATATATATATATATTTATATATATATGTATATGTGTGTGTGTATATATATATGTATATGTATACCATTTAATGCCACATATTATCTAGTATATCATTACTTAAGTATAATGTATACAAGTATATTAATAATATTTGAATATATATATATATATATATATATATATATATATATATATGTATAATTAAAAATAATTACTTATGCTGATATTAACATAAAATGTATTATGTAATCTCAAGAAAAAAAAATGAACATTGTAATAATAAAACACTGGCTTATGAGAAGGTGGCACTTATTAGGCAAACCACAAATTAGATAATAATTTAATTATCTAATAATTGTATCATAATTATAAAATTGTATATACATTTTCCATAAATAATATTAACCTTATTAGCTAATATTATTACCATAAATATTAAAAGTTTAAACATTGGACAATATAAAATAAAATTATATTATATTAAATTTTATTATATTATATTTATTAAATTATATTATGCATAATATTTTATGAAAACTAAATTATATGATGTTTTATATTATATATATATATATATATATATATATATATATATATATATATATGTATATATATATATGTATATGTATATATATATATGTATATGTATATATATGTATATGTATATATATGTATATGTATATGTATATATATATATATGTGTATATATATATATATATATATATGTATATATATGTGTGTGTGTGTGTGTATGTATGTATACATACATATGAAATGCCACTTATTATTTCTTGATATATACCTTTCTTAAAACTTTCCTTACACTGCCATTGCCACTTAAACTTAGAAATTACATATACAATTTTAACTATATAAACTGTATAAATTCACATATATTTACATATTTGATATATTACATATATTTACATGAATTTTTTTTTTATCTCTATATTTGCGTTTCCACAGACTCCTCTGCTATGAAATCTGTCAACGTCTAGTTGGCCAGTGAATTTTCTGTCATCTGTCCCCAGGCGCTAATGGGAAATGAAAGCAAATAAAGATGATGGTGGAAACTAGTGTGTTTTATCATAAGAGTAAAGCGCAGCCTTCTGTTCGCTGGGAGATTTTGCTGTCTCCTGATAATATATCGAGAGCATGCTCCGCTTAAAACTCCCATTAGCCGTTTCCGACCGAGTGACTCCGAAGTATTTGGGAAGTAATGTTAGACTAATGTCTCTAATTCTTGCCCATTCGGCCATTGATTTTTTCCCGGCATAATCATTTTCAAGCATATTAACAGGGAGCTTAAGGAATGTGAAGTGGAGGGCACTGTTAGCGGAAAGGAATCACCGAAGTGCCTGAAGGCTTTCGATGAAATATTGATATTATATTGCAGCAGCAGAAGGTGAATCTGAGGTCTGCGGTAAATTTTGCTTTGCAGTCATTCATAGAGTAGCAGTTTCTTTGAAATAACTGGTTGATTTTCATTTAGTTCATTAGAAGTCAGTACATTGTGTTGAGACTCTGTATTAAACTTTTACTAGTAAGCTCAGTTTTATAGAAAAAAAAATGTAGAGCCTTGACTTGATTTTATCCATCAGGAATTGATTGATTTATGAGAAGTGGATATTACATATTGAAGAAAGTTTGCTGAAGGGGAGAGAAGTGAGAATTTAATTTAATTTAATTTAATTTAATTTAATTTAATTTTTTTTATTTAATTTTATTTTATTTTATTTTATTTTATTTTATTTTATTTTATTTTATTTTATTTTATTTTATTTTATTTTATTTTTTATTTATTTATTTATTTTATGGGACCCTGGACAACAAAACCAGTCTGAAGTAGCACAGGTACATTTGTAGCAATAGCCAAAAATGATCTATTTTTCTTTTATGCCAAAAATCATTAGGATATTAAGTAAAGGTCATGTTCCATGAATATATTTTGTAAATTTCCTACCATAAATACATTAAAACTTATTTTTTGATTAGTAATATTCATTTCATTTGGACAACTTTTCTCAAGGCGATTTTCTCAATATTTTGATATTTATTAAACTTTTAGTAGAAAGCTCAGTTTTGTCGAAAAAATGCCTTGACTTGCCTTGACTTGATTTCATCCATCCAGATTTGATTGATTTATGAGAAATGGATATTACATATTGAAGAAAGTTTGCTGAAGGGGAGAGAAGTGAGAATTTTATTTTATTTATTTATTTATTTATTTTTATGGGACTCTGGACAACAAAACCAGTCTGAAGTAGCACAGGGTATGTTTGTTTTATTTATTTAGTCTCAAAATATGATCTATTTTTCTTTTATGCCAAAAATCATTAGGATATTAAGTAAAGATCATGTTCCATGAATATATTTTGTAAATTTCCTACCATAAATATATTAAAACTTATTTTTTGATTAGTAATATGCACTTCATTTGGACAACTTTTCTCAAGGCGATTTTCTTATATCGCACATTTCTTTCTCTCGGTCTAAATACATTTTGCAGTCTCACAAATCTTGACTTGACAATTTAGACTTTTCTCAGAATTTCTAGTTTATATCTTACAGTTATGTTTTTTATTCCATGGCACAACAACTGCAGGATAATTCAGAGGAAAAAAAGAATTATGAGATATAAACTCAAAATTCCGAGAGAAAAAGGCTGCAGAACTTTCCCTCAGAATTGCAAGTTTGTGTCACACAATTTTAGGTTTAGTCTGACTTATTTTCTTTGAATTGTGAGACAAAGAGTCAGAATTGTGAGTCAAAAAGTCACAATTGCCTTAGTATTTTTCCCTTCCGTGGCAGAAAGGGCCTTCCATACCCATGAGTCATGAACAGCAAGACAAGGAACGTGTTTTCATGACTGAATGTTGAATTCAGTCATGAAGTCTGTTTTGTTCTGAATATTTCATGCTGCCTATAGCGGTATCATGTATGTAGTGATGTGTGTTCATGTATTATTGATGTTAGCATTGCTGTCCTTGTGAAGCTTGACATTTGTATGCTCTTTATCAGGTTCTTGCAGATGCTGTTTCTCGTCTGGTAGTGGACAAATTCAGCGAGCTCACTGACAACTTCACGTCTCCACACGCACGACGGAAAGTTCTGGCTGGTGTTGTCATGACAACAGGTAGAGTTCCACATAGAATTCTAAGTCAGAAACAGTTACGTTTAAAAATTTTAGAATGTTTTAAAAACCTTCTCCCGCCAAGTGAATCAGTCAAAAAGACTCATTAGTGATCCATTTGAATCAGCCTAATGAATCACTCACTGACTAAACTGATGAGACTTGCTTTTTAGAAGAACTAAAATGAAATCAAGGAATTAAAAACGAAATCTTTACATTTCTTATGAGTCTATGTAGTCGTGATTTTTGTTGGTATGTTTCCTCCTGCTTTTAACTCAGGCACTGATGTCAAGGACGCTCAGGTCATCTGCGTCTCCACGGGAACCAAGTGTATAAATGGCGAGTATATGAGCGACCGTGGCCTGGCGCTCAACGACTGTCACGCTGAAATCATTGCTCGGCGCTCCCTGATCAGGTATCTCTACATGCAGCTGGAGTACTTCTTAAGGTGAGACGACGTCTGTGTGTGTCTCATATGTCACCGTAGCATGATGAATGTTTAGCCTAGCAGGAAGGGATATTAAACTCAGAAACAGGTTTAATTGAATACTTTGTGTTATTGTATACGGTTTTAAATTGAGATACGCATTTAATGAATCAGGATATGGCCTTTTTCAATTCATTAAACCACTAAATGCTATGATTGGATTTTAATATATATGAAAATATATTAAAAATAATAATCTAGAAAAGGTAACAATAAACAACTAAATATATATGTACACACACACACACACAAACACTCAGCAGGTAGATATTAATTGTGATATGGCCTTTCGTAATTTATTAAAACACCAAATGTTGTGGTTTACATATGCAAAATGTCATGCACTGAGATAAAAAGTATTCTGTAATAAATAATAATAAATTATTATTTTAGATCCATTTGCATATTAGTTTAAGAATATTTAAGAATATATATATATTTTAAGTTAAGTTGTAATTAATATTAATTAAATAAACTAATATAAAAAAAGTTTTTTGAAGTTATAAATGTCTCATACACTGAGAAATAAGTAATAGTAGACAAATAATAGTAAATTACAATTATTATTTTGGATCCACATACATATTTTTATTTTTTTGTGACACAGATTAATCATGATCTAGCCGTTTATTAAAATCACCAAATGCTGTAATCTACTGAATTATTTATAAATATAAATTTAATTAAAATAAATTATTTAAAGTATAATAATAATAATAATAATAATAATATATTATTATTATTATTATTATTATTATTATTATTATTATTATTGGTGTTGTTGTTTAAACAATTTATTTAAATTATATTATTATTATTATTATAATTTACATTTTATTTAAAAATAGTAATAATAATAATAATAGTAGTAATAATGATGATTTATTATTTATTATCTCATAGACG